>NW_024879168.1:18474-52483 GCF_018340385.1 Cyprinus carpio | reverse complement strand
TGTTCAGTCAAGTCTTCTCGGCCTCGTAAATCTCCCAATACCTCAACAGTTGGTGCCACTTCTGTTTCCCTTTCCGACCTCCACAATATCCACTGTGATGGTTCCAATCATCTTGCACGGTCAGGCTTAGATCTGTCTGGCCATGAACGTCAGCGCTGTCGACACAGAACACTTTCGCCAGCTTCTGATAGCGGCCTATAAAGACAGGACAAGAGGTCACATTCTGGATACGAACAGGAAGTCGGCCATGTTTGACACATGCAACAGTCTTTGCCACAGAGAAAGCCCCCAGCTCAGGTAGTGCTTCAATCAGACCACAGTAATCCCGCCCCCTCGGACCCATCCGTGCACGCCCCCCAAACCCACCACCTCACTTCTAGCTGGAATGGTTAAGCCCTTGCGGCTTGCTGGACGCACAAAACCCATGTATCCATCTTCCCCCCCGACTACAGCTGTCCGTTGGCACCACAGCAAATGCACTCGTCCAGGCTTTCCTTGTCCCTTGATCCTGGAAAACAGTCTTCAGGCCCTCTGGTTGATTAAGCAGGTCCTGCCAGCAGGTTGTGATAACATTCATACCAATCAGTAATGGGGCAGTTAGACAGTGATCAGCTATAATAACAACCCCCCTCCCGGGAATATTAGCACCTCCTACTTCGAAATCCATCACCGCATAGCCTTGATAAGGAATGGATAACCCATTGGCCGCTCTAAGTGTCAATTTGTTGGGGGCCACGCCATGTAATAGGGCATCTGTTGGATAGTGTTGGTCAAATATCCTCTGTCGCATTAACGTCACTTGCGAACCAGTGTCGATTAGTCCAATTAAAGGCACACCATTTACTTTAACCTCAACCTTGGGACAGTCACCTACAAATATGGTCCTTTGTCCTGCTTCCCCTGAATTCCCTGCTACTTGGACCTCAGTAGCAGGACAAACTAGTTTAAATCAGTAATTGACTCGGATGGGGGTCTACAGAACCTGGCAATATGTCCGGTGCGGCCACACTGGCGGCATTATAGGCTTACCGTCTGCAGCCCAGGTGTTAGGTGTGTAGGACTGGACCCTCCTCCTAAGTGGTGGCTGATTAGGACGTTGTGGGCATCGCATAGGCTCGCCTGCAGCGGGCTGTAACTGACGGCTCATTTCTTGCCTTAATGCATTCATCTGCCCCCTCACTTCCTGGAGAAGCTCCTGCCGAAAAGTCTCAGCCCAGTCCTCCTTCCCTGTTACTGATTTAAAAACAGAGGACCCACCTACAGCTTGTGCTACAATTTCATGTCCAGCCCCAGGCCGCTGTTCACGTTCCAGCAGAAAGATTTCCTCCAATACGGTATTAAAAGTAGCGTCCGGATTACGGCGTGCATAGGTCCTAATTGTGCTCCTTAGTTCTGCATTACGGAGCCCCATCAAAAGCTGGTCTAACAAGTGGCTTTCATCAAGGGGACCATCTGGGTTTCGCTTATTTAGTCTACAGAACAGTTCCCGCAGCCTGAGAACATAGGCTCTTAAACTCTCACTAGCAATTTGTATGCAGCTAAAAAATTGTGATCTCAAATTAGCCACAGGGACCTGATCTCCATACAGGGTATCTAGATGTTTCAGAATTTTTGCTACAGTATCACGGTCTGTATCCCCTACGACACAAACCTCCCGCTTAGCTTCACTCGGTTAATGCCCCCAACACTATACCAACTTTTTGCTGTTCATTAAACTCCCTTACATGCAATAAACTCTGAATTTGTTCTTTCCACTCATTAAATTTTAAATCACCACCCGCCCCTTTAAATTTAGGGATCCAAGGTGCACCCGCATAAACCGGCATCATCATCATATTCAACAAATAAATATATATAAAAACTATATAGTCTGGGTGACCTGTATATGAAGCTCCAAACCAAACCCTGCCGACTGCGCCAAATGTTATGGCCAAGCAATATAGCTCGACTACGCCACCCAATTAAAGAGCTGGGACTCTTAAATAAAATAACCTTATCTTTTACTTGCAAGTTCCTTTAGTTTGGTGGGAGCAACACAACAGACCTACCCAAACAACAGTTCGATATAAAAATATATTTATTATAACCTCTAATTACAACAGTAAAAAAAAAGGGTGCGTCATGCACACACACTCTCTCACTCAAGCTTAAAAGCGGGACACAACAAACACATTCCAAAATCCACTGTAAGTCCTTTGCTAGGTGCCCACAGTCCATAAGCGTTTCCTAACACAAGTCCGTCTCTCGCCAGCAGTTGCGTCTACACAGCAGGCCACCTGTCAATCACTCGCACGCGCCCAACACAACACTCACACAAACAAAAAGAAAGCCGCCAGTATCTCCACAGTAGATAACAAAACACAGCATAGCACAACACCACAGTAGAAGAATTATCAATCGTGCAATACCCAATTAAATCACTGCAATTCGTGAATATACACAAGCTATATATTATCTCTAATAATTATCACTACGGCAGACAGACTGGAAACTCTCCAATTTAGGTGAGATGTGGATCTTAACTTCGGACGAGACAAGGCAGCATAACTTAACACAGGGCATCACTCACCAATAAACTGGGAGCAGACGAATCTGACTCCCAGTCTTGTTGGACAGCGCTTCACAAAACCACTGGACCAGGACGGACGAGGCAGGCTCCAAACCGCACAGCAAGGAAAGGCAGCAGCAATCTTAGCGCAGCAGAGGAGAAGACAACGAAGACTCACAGCAGCCACCGAGTTGATAGCAGGACCGGCACATCGACTACTTCGGGCTTTGACACAAGCAGACAATAATCCAATGCAACGATCGTGGCAACAAAATAAGTCAATCGCGACTACCATCCAGCAGTAAAAACGTGGAGAACAGAGTAGCGACCAGCAGAGTTCACGGGGGGACAGCCATTTCAATTCCTTCACTGTTTTTAAACAGTCTGTGATTTAACATGGCAATTACCAACAGCTGTCCATCCACTAATCAGATATGGTCCGAGCCCTAAGAGAATACGGGGGTGTCACCCCACATTCTAAATCATAATCAAACAATCACCAAAATAAAGTGTGCATAAAATAATCACAAAAAACACCATATCAAAGATGAAAAAGAAAAAGACAACCAATGCCAACTACACACACAAAATAAAATAGACCCCAATCTCTCCGTATGACACATGTAAAATGAAGAATTGACATGAATGCAAAATGCATCATTTTGTTTTTATTTTTTTTTTTTTTTTTTTTTTTTTTTTTTGTACAGCCAGAATCAGAAACCTTGCAAATGTAATGGAATTCACATTTTTAAAATATACTAATAAACATTATGAAACACAATTGTTGATGACCCCAAGCTCACCTTCCACTTTTCAGGGATGTCATCAGGCAGACCTAAGAAAAAGAATCAATTCTCAGGTGGTTTACAAGTCATACTTTGTACGTTAACAAAATATTTCAGATACATTTACCAGATGTACAAATAAAACAGCTTGAATACAGCATGTCCAAATGCAAATATGATAGCTGCATGTCCAAATGTAATAAAGACTCAAGTAAGAAATTTGCACTTACCTCTTCTATGTTTTATTTTTTTGGCTTCAGGAATAACCAGACAATCAAATACATGAGAAAATGGACCATGACCTAAAAATAGAAATAAAAATATTTATTTATTTATACAGCATTTTCATAATATTATATTATGATCGGTCTTGAAAACATCCACGGTCTACTTTTCAAGCGAATCATAGAGACTGTAATATTTTCTTATGTCCTTGTAAATTACATTATGTATCTCCACCCCTTTTCAGCACTGATCTCATTGTCTTCTGTCTTCTGGTTTTTATTTCCACAGTAAGGTCACATGAATGAATGAATTCAATTCAACTTGCGTTTATTTATATAGTGCTTTTCATGATACACATCCTTGCAAAGCAGCTTCACAGCAAATGAAAGTTTCTACATTACAATTAGGAGTAATTTATTAATGGTGATTGTGTCAAGGTGATATCCATATGGCAAAAATTATGGCCATGATCTTTGCCTTTAAAAGGGTCATGAACTGAGAAATCTAAATTCTTCTACATCACTGCCTGTTTAGCCCCTCCCACTGATTCACACACTAGTGAAATAATGAGAGAGGCAAACACAGATCTACGCAGAAACCAAATGATAAAGATTCTCCGATGACAACAAGATGCTGTTCAATGCCAAGTTGTGGAAAAACAGTCTTTGCATCACCTTCCTTCTGATTCCAGCATTAGGAAAGAGTGGATGAACTTTATTTTTAATGAAGTTGCAGACTGCGTCAGTAAGAACTCTGTCCTTTGTTCACTTCATTTTACCATGAATTTGTTTGTAAACAAAGCACAATTTTACTAAGCATTTCTAAGAATGATTGAATCTGAAAGACCTGCTGTGGTGTATCTGACAGTAATGTAGTACCACACAAGTGTGAGTAACTGTTTTTATTGCGTGCTCACTATTGCTTTGTCTCTTATTATAGATTGTTTGATACATACTGAGTATTTATGTGTTTTTAACCTAAATCACAGCAGCGTGCATCTATGAAGGATATCGGCTGTCAAAAAAACACAACAGTTATCCAATCACAGCAGTGGGTATTTACTTATGAGTCTACGATCTGCCACGCCTATTCAAACAGAGCGTTCTGATGAGGGGTTCAAAACAGGACAGAAAATAGCCATCTCAATTATGATGTTTTTTTGATCTTGATAACATTATAAGTGGTTCTCAGAGAAGAGTACAAAATAATAAAAAGGGTAGTTCATGACTCCTTTAAGGAGTTCTAACTGGAACTCAGAGATCATCACGTCATGGTCCGCTTGGACAACAGGATGGTGATAATCTTTATAAACCTCCAAAGAGGTCTCAGGTCACGCCTTCTGCACAAATTGGTTAGCCGACTTCTCCTTTGGGCACAGAAGAACCTCCACTTGGTGAGGGCGGTTCAAGTGCCGACTCCTCAAACGTAGGAGTTGACATGCTGTCACATGGTGGACCAAACCCCGGGGAATGGAGACTCCACCGCCAGATAGTCAGTGTGACATGGCTTTACTTTGGTCAGGCAGATGTGGATCTCTTGCTTGTACAATGTGTAGTCAGTCTCCATCCACAATCTGAGCCTCACTTTAAGCAGCAGATCATGGGGCCCTTATCACGATTCAGATCGTAGATCATATTTGCATGTTATAAGTTTGTTATATGATATTTTGGCCCACCCCTACTGTAAGTAAAAACATGATTCTAGTTTTGGGCCAAAAAAAAACTGTTTCCCATTTGTGGCTCACTATAAAACATTAAACTGATATATCAAGCACAAAATACAGTAATTCCAAGCAATCACCGCAAAAAAAAAAAAAAAAAAATAAATAAATAAAATAAATATTTGTAAACAGTGACCCTACTAATTTGCTTAAAGATGTTTTACAGATAAATGTTTTTTTAATGTGAAGAAAAGTTGCTGGAGGATTTTTCCATAAGCTTTAGTGCTCCTCACCCAAGTCATGACACAGACCAAGCGATCTGAACACACAGGATATCCTCGTCGGTGATTTTGAGCTCCAGCTGATTGTCACAAAGAGCCTTCACCAGGCAACCTGCTAAATACGCCACACTAACACACACACACACACACACACACACACACACACACACACACACACACACACACACATAACTTTACTGTTTACTTGAAGATCAAAAACATGGAGTCTAGCAAAAATATAAAATATTTTATTTGTTTTTATTATATTATGATCGTTAACCAACATCAAAGAACCATGAATGTGTCAAATTATAAAAATATTAAATTATTTAATATTATTTAAATGTCAGCTTTGAATAATAATATCTCACCCAAGTGAGTGTTCAAAGCGATTGTGGGAAGCGCCCGGATACACCAGATATGTTCCTCCCAGCTGTTTGATGTGTCTCAGTCTCTGAAACTGAGGAGTATCTGTGATCTTCACCAGCAGCGGGTGCAGCTCCATGTGTCCATGGATGGGGTCGTTGAAGATCTAAATACAAAACAATATGCAATGTCATTCACAATCATGTTCAAATCCATGTCATTGATCAAAGTAATTTTGTGACCCATAAAATCCCTTTAGAGGATTAAATGGATCTCATTCACATAGCATTTTAATAGGAAAAATGCATCCTGATAGGAAAACTATAGGAAAACTATTAATTTCAGCTTTATACAACAGTATTCAAGATAAATCATTGTTTGCATGGTTTCATTACTAAGTGATGAAGTCTTCATAAGTCTTTATGAATCCATTCATAAGTCTTTATGAATGAATCATTGAATCAGTCACTCAACTGGTTCTTTTGAAGCAGTGATTCATTGGTTCATTCGGGTATTAGATAGTTTGTTGAGTTTTGTTTTGTCGGTGGAGCAAAAAATAAACAAGTAAAGCACACATTTCAGGTTTTTCTCAATTAATTGTCTTTTTTTTTCACAAACAAAATTGAATAGTACATTCATCATACGTTTATGAAAAACAAGACTTTACATTTCAGTTAAGAATTACAGTCTACATTTACTACATAGCTTATCATCAGTGGTGCTAAATTTGTGTGTTTCTTCATGGAAGTGAAGAGGCAGAATTGTTACATGAGTAGTTTGTTTACCTTCATTTGTTCTTTTGAGAAGTCTAAGGAGTACTTCTTGAGGATCTCCTGCAATTCATCCTTGATAATCTCCCATAACTGTTGTTTCTCAGCCTCTGGAAAGGCACATGATTCAATATCATCAGTGTCAAATATATGTCTTAAATAATTTATGTTTCCTCAGTTTGAAAACACAAGTGAACATTTTAGTAATGCATTTAGAGCTATGTACAGGGCAAGACATTCCAGAAAAGTGGCTTAAATTTGTGTTCATTTCACCACTAATATAAATTTGTCTGTACAAAATGTAAGCTGTAAATGTTCTTTCAGTTGTGAGACTAGTTTTAGGAAAGTAGGTCAAGCAGATTAAGTTCTGGTTATACCCTTCCCTTCTGAAAATTAACCATGGTTTTACTACAGTAAAAGTGTAGAACCATGTTTTTTTGGTGTATTGATTACCATTTGTATGAGCACAGTTTTACTACAAATACCATGGTTAAACTATAGTTAGTGTAGCAAAACAGTGGTACATTTGTAGTTACCATGGTTTAACTATAGTAACCATGGTTTAACTTTTTTTTATTTATTTATAGTAAAACCATGGTTAATTTTCGTAAGGGTTCTGAGCTTCTTTGGGTGGATTTTTCTCTTTGTAAACTGTTGGCCTGTCCAAATACCCACACTTGTGGTCTTGTCCCCTTGAGAGCACGTACACAAAACAGGAAGTAAGTGTGCAAGAAAGGTCTTGAAAAATGTCAAAGTGCAGAGCCCTTAACACACACTAAATTCAAAACAGTTTAGAGTGGTGCATATATGACGTCAGAACCCTGAAGACTAGTTCACTGCTTATTCATTCAAGATTTTCCTATGGGGTTTTATAATGGAGTTTTTCAATTAATTTTGTGAGTAAAATAAAGCCTGTGGTAAACATAACTTAGTGATACTTTGACATTTTGTTCTACAATGGAAACTGCAAACACCCATATTGAAAACACAAATTTTGAACCAGTTACGTTTATTTTTGAAAACATACGTTTTTAATAATTAACTTGAAAAGACACTTTGGGATGTTAGTAATTAAAGTAATGATAGGGAAACAGGTTTTGTTACATATGTGAAAAACAGGCGGTGCCGCATGTGTAGATGAACAGCTGATCTGGATTTGCCTTTCCACTGTGAACTTTTACTTTGTTTTACACCTATAATGTTCTGTCTGTAATTATATTATTTATTTATTTATTTATTTATTTATTGCCTATTAATAGCTCTTTTTTATTCTGTATTTTCTAGGCTGATTTATCAAGAACTATAATAATAATAAATAATCATCATCATCATCATCATCATCATAATCATCATATTGAAGTGCTTATTTATTTTTACATTTGACTAATACTTTACATTTGCATTATAAAATAGGAACACAGGTGGACTTAAATATATGATATATAAGAAAATATAAAACTAAGATTTTCATAATAGGGTCACTTCATTTATATTAAAAACATTAAAGGGGTGGTTCATTGCGCTTTCACTTTTTTAATGTTAGTTAGTGTATAATGTTGTTGTTTGAGCATAAAGAATATCTGCAATGTTACGAAGCTGAAAGTTCAATGCAAACAGAGATATCGTCTTTTAAAATTCTGTCAGTTTAATGCCTACAAAAATGGCTGGTAGGGACTACAACAAGTTACTTCCCGGGTTCATGACATCACAAAACCAGATAAACCCCACCCCCGGGAAAAGGTAGCAAAGGGGGCGAGGCCATGCTGCACTGCTTTAGAATAGAGGAAGAGAAAACTAGAGGTGCACGTAAAAAACTATTCATATATGAATCGCGATTCTGTCTTCTAACAATTCTAATGGATTCACAAGTTTCAAAATCAATGTTCTAAAACAGCGTTTCTTAATACTGTTCCTCACGTCGCACTGCTCTACTTCTCTCTCTCTCTCTCTCTCTCTCTCTCTCTCTCTTTCAGCTCAGCTCCAGCAATGAACTGTTCCAGTTATACACTTATTTTCACAGCTATGAGAAGCATTTAACGTGGAAGCGTGCAGTTGCCGTACTGTATTAAAGCTTTCATCAGGATAAAACCATATATTAAAAGCTAACATAAGCAGTAGCATTTACAAATAACAGCATATCTATCAAAAAAAAAAAAAAAAAAAAAAGACACAAAAACAAACGAAAAACAAAGGCCTACCATTAAAACCGTGCTTGCACAGGTTCTGCACGATCCTCTTCAATAATATCCTCTGCTTCTCAATCTCAAACTGATAAGCGATAATAACGACACAATTGTTTACAATAAAACTGGAGCACATGCCACTGAGGTAAGGGGCGGGATGTTTTGAAGCGCACTAGAGGCGGTTTAGCCAATCACAACACACTGGGCTAGCTAACCAATCAGAGCCCTATTTCTGAGGGAGAGACTTGATAAAAGAAAGAAATGATCAGCGCTTTTCTCAGAGAAGGGACAGAGCAGTGTGGAATAAAGGTAAATAATGTGAAAAATAATGCGTTTTTTAAATATATGTTTATATGTGCATAAACATGCAATGACATGAAATCTATAATCCTGCAATCCTGATTGTAAAAAAATATATTCATGTTAAATGTGTTGTCATGTTTTATAAACACAATTCTGATCATTTATCAGACAGAAATGTAGCATCTGCTTAGGATCATGTACGATCATTTGGGCTTTAAGTTTTAGAAATTCCTTTTAGCCTTTAGACATTTGCATATAATTTACAGAATCTGGCCCCATAGTCTAGTTATATGGGTGCTATAAATGGCCAATGGTTACCTCCATTATCTGGAAGCTGAACAGATCAACTCTCTTCTCTCCCCATTGAACTTCAAACACATTCAGGGCCGTGCACAGACCTTTTGGCATGTGCTGAAACTAAAAAAGGGGCACCCCCCTCCCTTTTTTTTATATCAAGATTATTTAGTAAGCCTGCATAAAAGGAAGAAATGGTCACATCTTCATGACAAATTCAATAACACAAAATAATAGTCTCAAAAGCTTTAGATTTATTCACGATAAATAACAACCATAATAATAATATTAGATAATTAGATAATATAGATAAACAGGGTTTTAAGGGCTTCTTTAAACCTAATTACAACAGCAACCTTCTGTGAGCCATGTGCTTGAAGATGTTTATGACTTCACTGTGATCCACTGGGGTGTCCCTCCCCCATATATATTCTCTTTTTTAGCTATTCTGTTTGGTTTTTATAAGCGAATTTGTATTATTTGGTTAACATGATTATGAATGACATTGAGAAGAGGGGAAGGTGAGCAATGAGTCAAGTATTTTTGACAAACTTTTTTGAAATATAATTTAAGTAATTATGTCCAACTCAATTCCAGATTATAAGAAACTATAGCCATATCCAACATGTATCCGCCTACCTGGCAAAAATTTGATACTGTGGTGGACCAGGGATGTTGGTCTCTTGAAGGTTTCTTATTCACTACACTTTTCCTAAAATAAGCCAGCAATGAAAAAAATAAATAAAAATAGTGTGAAAAGTACAGTTGCAGTGCAAAGCATTTCTGAAGGATCACGTGACACTGAAGAGTACTGAACTGGAGTAATGATGCTGAAAATTCAGCTTTGATCACAAAAATAAATTACATTTTTAAATATATTCAAATAGAAAACAGTTATTTAAAATTGTAAAAATATATCACAATATTACTGTTTTTGCTGTATTTTGGATCAAATAAATGGAAGCCTTGGAATGAATCATGAATTACATTCTGCATGATAAAATATAAAGATTTCACAGTGATCTTCTGTATTTTTTTTTTAGTTACTACTATACCATGTTTTACTACATTTTATACATGTGAGGACGAGCGGAGAGTATACCATAACATGATTAGCCTAAATGTTAATAAATTAAGTGTATCAGCAATCATAAATCAAGAAGAAATTTCTTATATATGTTATCTAGGTGACGAGGATCACTCGTCGCTTTGTGTAAGTTCCAGTACGAAACAGCGCGGGGGCGCACCTGTTATGATTTTCCGATGGTAAAAACAAATTATATGTTGTTGTATTACTTATCAATATATAGTTTTTTGACCAGCGAATGTGTGCAAATATGAATTTTGTTTTTTTGTCCGTCATTTAAAACGGCGACTGCGCCTCACATTACATTTTCATCTACAGGTTACAAAACTAGTTTTTGTAGCTATATAGGACGGAGCGCGCTCAGTTTTTCCTGTGGTAAAATGCATTTGGCCAAAATCGCATTTTATAAAAGATGAAATGCTACTGTATGCACAGGTTATTTAAGTGTTGGCTGTGTATTGGCTATGACTAGATGGCAAATGCTAGCCCTCTCTCTCAGGCGACGTCCCACATGTCTCAGTCAGAGAGTCAGTCAGACATCAAATAAATAAAATATGAGCCTTTATAGACATAGTGTTCAGTAGTACTTATTCAAACAACAAGATATTTATTTACCCTTCGCAAAATTTTGTTCAGCTCAGCTGTTGTCTACTGTGCGGCTGCTGTTGAACTTCAGTTGATTCAATGAATATAGAGGGGGCGGAGTTATCAGCTTACTGACAGCTTGAGGATCGAATAAGATTTACACAAGCTCGTTTTAAGAACTTTCATTGTTTGTATTTATGTGAATTAGATTTATGTTGAACGACATATGGGGTCTCACTTGGGAGGCCAATCATCTCTGAGTTTAAGAGAAAACGCCAATGAAAATTGGCTAGTGGATTTAACATACCTGAGCCACTCCCCGTGCCTACGGGTATAAATAGGCGACAGGTGCATCCACTCATTCAGATTTTTGCTTCGGAGCCGAGTAGTTGATGGGATATCACTACAAAGCCGTTTCATCTTTGTGTTGTGGAGAGCTGTTCCTGGTCGGCGTGACGGCGCACTACAGCGCTGTCCCTGCAGCAGTGATTCCCCTGGGCGCTTCGGCTAAGAGAGCAGTTCCTAAAAGAGCAAATCACGGACGATTCGCGTCTTTTTCAAGATGCCGTTTCGTCCGTGTCCTTCTGGATGCGGTCGTTTCCTGTCCGCGGTTGACGGTCACGAGCGTTGTCTGCAGTGCCTGGGCGTCCAACACGCTGAGGCAGTGCTCGTGGATGACTCATGCGTCTATTGTGGGCGTATGAGCATGGCATCGCTGCGATCGCGTCTCTCACTCCTCAAGGGGAGTGCAGCAGACCCCTCTGTCGCCACCCGTCCCGGTTTCTCTGGCTCGAGCAGAGGACCGCCGGCTGGCGCTCTGGGAGATCTGAGGGTGACAGTGAGAGCTTTCTCCGCCGGGCCACGCCCCACGGACCTCTCACTCCTCCCGCAGCGCATGTCCCGTGCGGCTGCCGATTGATTCTGCTGAGCCGTCTCACGGCGGCCCCAGCGTGTCTTTCGGTGCACCGCCCGAGGATCAGATGTCGATTGCAGCATCGGGGGATGGGCTATCGGCTTCTGAGGATGAGGATTCGGCGGGGCTGCCCCCCTTGGGTGTTGTCGCCACTGCCGAATCTGACTTAGAGTTGTCAGCCATGCTTGCCCGGGCAGCCGTGAGCATCGGGCTGGAGGTGACTACACCGCCCAGCCCTGAGCGCTCGCGGCTGGATGATTGGTTTCTCGGCGCGGAGCGCGGCTCACAACCGCGTTCTGCTCCGGTTCCTTTCTTCCCGGAGGTGCATGAAGAGGTGACGAAGTCGTGGACGGCCCCTTTTACGGCCAGAAGCCGCTCGTCTCCCTCTTCCATCCTCACCACCCTCGATGGCGGGGCAGCCAGGGGGTACGTGGACATTCCCCAGGTGGAGAGAGCGGTTGCGGTGCACCTGTGCCCACAAAACGCCGCCACTTGGAGGAATCGTCCGCGTCTCCCGTCCAAGGCCTGTAAGCTGTCGGCGGCTCTGGCTGCCAAGGCTTACAGTGCTGCGGGCCAGGCTGCCTCTGCCCTGCATGCCATGGCTATCCTGCAGGTACATCAAGCCAAGGCGCTAAAAGCAATGCACGAGGGTGGTACCGACCCGAGGTTGATGCAGGAGCTGCGCACGGCGACTGACTTTCGCCTTACGGGCGACGAAAGTCACGGCGCGGTCCCCTCGGGAAGGCGATGTCCACGTTAGTGGTCCAGGAGCGCCATCTCTGGCTAAACCTGGCCGAGATGAGAGACGTCGACAAAGCTCGCTTTCTTGATGCTCCCATCTCCCAGGCAGGCCTGTTCGGCGACACTGTCGAGGACTTTGCCCAGCAGTTCTCAGCAGTGCAAAAGCAGACTGAGGCCATCCAACACATCTTGCCCCGACGTGATCCTCCGGTTGCCACCATTCCGTCGCGCGGGCAGCGCCTCAGCCTGCTCGTCGCCAGAGGGCGCCCCCCTGCGTCCTCCACACCAGCTCCGCCCCGTTCTGAGAGTTCTTCGAGGCCGGCGCGTCGAGCCCCGCGCAGGAGAGCGGCGCCCCCCGTGTCACTTCCGGCTGCGAAGTCCTCGAGGAAGACGACTAAGCGGCCCTGACACGGGCAACTCGGAGATGTGGGAGACTGCTCTTCAGGAGTTGGCGGAAACAGCGCCACTCCTTCCCCCGGAGGAGGGCCGGGTGGAGAATCTTCAGTTTACGTTTCTTTCTGTTCCGCCGCTGGTCCAACGGCCGGCGGCACCCACTTTTTCAATAAAAGAGCAATTTCCCTTTCCTCCGAGTTGCAAGGCTCGTGGGTTGACGATGAGCGACGCACTGCCTCCTCATTCTCACCCCCGACGCCCCCCTTCGCCAGCGGTCAAGAGGTCGCGGTTCGGAGACGCAACGCCTCTCCACGCGTCTCTGGCCAGTTCCTCCGGGAACACGGGGAGTGTGGCTGTGATGACTCGGAACGCGATGCTTTCTGGGCCATCCGACACAGCTCCCCATCGCTGCACCACTGCGGGTATGTCGACTGTCCCTTTGGTGCCACTTGTACGGAGTTTGGGAGCATGGCTTGCGCTGCCCCAACCCGTCACGCTGGCTCATTCGGACGGTCCGACTCGGTTTACGCGATTCAGTTCGCCCGGCGACCTCCCAAAGTTCAATGGCGTGCTCGAGACTTCGGTGGCAGTCCGGGACGCCTCTGTCTTGCGCGAGGAGATTGCTGTCCTCCTGGCGAAGGATGCAATCGAGTCGGTCCCTCCAGCCGAGATGAGGACGGGGTTTTACAGCCCTTACTTCATCGTACCCAAGAAAAGCGGTGGCCTTCGACCTATCCTGGATCTGCGAGTCTTGAATCGGGCCCTGCACAAGCTCCCGTTCAAAGATGTTGACGCAGAAACGCATTATCAAATGCGTTCAGCCCCAGGACTGGTTTGCAGCGATCGACCTGAAAGACGCGTACTTTCATGTCTCGATCCTCCCTCGTCACAGACCGTTTCTGCGGTTTGCATTCGAGGGTCAGGCATGGCAGTACAAGGTCCTCCCCTTCGGGCTCTCCCTGTCTCCCCGTGTCTTCACGAAGGTCGCGGAGGGCGCCCTTGCCCCACTTTGGGAAGTGGGCGTCAGGATCCTCAACTATCTCGACGACTGGCTCATTTTGGCCCGGTCCCGAGAGGAGTTGTGCGATCACAGGGACTTCGTGCTCCGGCACCTCAGTCAGTTGGGGCTTCAGGTCAACCGAGAGAAGAGCAAGCTCTCCCCTGCGCAGAGAATCTCTTATCTCGGTATGGAGTTAGACTCGGTGAGTATGACGGCACGTCTCACCAGCGAGCGTGCCCAGTCAGTGCTGAACTGCCTGAGTTCCTTCAGAGGCAGGACAGTGGTACCACTGAAACACTTTCAGAGGCTCCTGGGGCATATGGCATCCGCAGCCGCAGTCACGCCGCTCGGGTTGCTTCATATGAGGCCACTTCAGCACTGGTTGCACTCCCGAGTCCCGAGATGGGCATGGCGCCGCGGTACACATCGTGTCACCATCACACCGATGTGTCGCCGCCAATTCAGCCCCTGGTCAGACCTTGCCTTTCTACGGGCCGGCGTGCCCTTAGAACAAGTGTCCCGGCATGTTGTTGTCACAACAGATGCCTCCAAAACGGGCTGGGGCGCGACATGCAACGGGCAGGCAGCTTCAGGGTCCTGGACAGGACCTCGACTGCTTTGGCACATCAACTGTCTGGAGTTGCTGGCAGTGCATCTAGCTTTACGGCGGTTTCGGCCGCTGTTGCTGGACAAGCACGTGTTGGTCCGCACGGACAACACTGCGGCTGTTTCGTACATCAACCGACAGGGCGGTCTACGATCACGTCGCATGTCTCAACTCGCCCGCCATCTCCTCCTCTGGAGTCAGACGCGGCTCAAGTCGCTGCGCGCTATCCACATCCCAGGGGAGCTCAATCGTGCAGCCGATGCGCTCTCACGACAGCTCACTTTCCCTGGGGAATGGCGACTCCATCCCCAGACGGTCCAGCTGATCTGGAGTCGATTCGGGGAAGCCCAGGTAGATCTGTTTGCTTCCCACGAGTCCTCTCACTGCCAGCTGTACTATTCCCTGTCCCAGGCCCCCCTGGGCACGGATGCACTGGCACACAGCTGGCCTCGAGCTCTACGCAAGTATGCGTTTCCCCCAGTGAGCCTGCTCGCACAGACACTGTGCAAGGTCAGGGAGGACGAGGAACAGGTCCTGTTGGTTGCGCCTTACTGGCCCACCCCGGACCTGGTTTTCGGAACTCATGCTCCTCGTGACAGCCCCTCCCTGGCGCATCCCCCTGAGGAGGGACCTCCTCTCTCAGGGGCTGGGCACCATTTGGCACCCGCGTCCAGATCTCTGGAACCTCCACGTGTGGCTTCTGGATGGGACGCGGCAGACCTAAGGGATCTGCCACCGGCGGTGGTGGTAGACACTATCACTCAGGCTAGAGCCCCCTCTACGAGGCAGGCCTATGCTCTGAAGTGGAGTCTGTTCACGAATTGGTGTTCTTCTCACCGAGAAGACCCCCGGAGATGCTCGGTCAGAGTCGTGCTTTCTTTCCTGCAAGGAAGGTTGGAGCGTAGGCTGTCACCCTCCACCTTGAAAGTGTATGTGGCTGCCATTGCAGCCCATCACGATGAAGTGGACGGCCGGTCCCTGGGGAGGCATGACCTGATCGTTAGGTTCCTGAGGGGTGCCAGAAGGTTAAATCCTCCTAGGACACCCCTGATTCCCTCCTGGGACCTCTCTATTGTTCTGGCTGGACTTCAGGGGGGTCCCTTTGAGCCGCTGGATTCAGTCGAGCTTAAGTTCCTGTCTCTCAAGACAGCGCTCCTGGTCGCGCTCACTTCCATCAAGAGGGTCGGGGACCTCCAAGCATTTTCGGTAAGTGAAGAGTGCCTTGTGTTCGGGCCGGCCTACTCTCACGTTGTCCTGAGACCCCGGCCTGGATACGTGCCCAAGGTTCCCACCACTCCCTTCCGAGACCAGGTGGTGAACCTGCAAGCGCTGCCCCTGGAGGAGGCAGATCCAGCCTTGGCGTTGCTGTGTCCCGTAAGAGCGCTTCGCATATACGTGGACCGCACCCAGAGCTTCAGAAGCTCTGAGCAGCTCCTGGTCTGCTTTGGAGGTCAGCAGAAGGGGAAGGCTGTCTCCAAGCAGAGGTTGGCCCACTGGATAGTGGATGCCATCGCCTTGGCGTACCATTCCCAAGGCGAGCCGTGCCCCCTGGGGGTGAGGGCCCACTCCACACGGAGTGTGGCCTCCTCCTATGCGCTGGCGCACGGCGCCTCTCTGGCAGACATCTGTCGAGCTGCGGGCTGGGCGACACCTAACACCTTTGTGAGGTTTTACAACCTTCGTGTAGACCCAGTTTCTTCCCGTGTGTTGGGTAACAGGTAATTGGCGGGAAGGACTGGCTCGGTGTCACGCTTGCTGCGCCATTCCCCCTAACACGGGGATGCGAGCGCCTTTCTTCTCCCAGTAGAGTTCCCCGGTTGGTGTACCCTGGTCGAGCATCCTCCAGCACCCTTGGCGGTCAGACTTGGCGGAGCAGTCTGGCGCCAGGCCCAGTACTGGTGTTAGCATGCCCGGAGTTCCGGTCAGCCCCTGTACTGGGCTAGGTGTCCATATGGCTTGATTCCCTACGGGTAATCCCATATGTGTATTCTTCCACGGTGTGGTTTCCCTTTTTGTGATAGGTTTTCTTCCCTTGACAGACCCGCTCTGTCAGTCTCTTCTGGCAGCTGTTCCATCCCTACTCCAAGGTAGGACCTGCCTCAGAGACCCATTCCATATGTAGTACTGCCCCCTGGGTCAGTCCATATCAGTATCTCCACATGTCACCTCCCTACGGGTAGGATGTGGTCTCCGTAGCGACCTTTTCCCTAAGGCTCGCTTCCCCATCGTTCTGCCAAGCTGAAAGAACAAATAGGGAAGATTTGAAGCAATCTTTCACTGAAGGTTGAAATCCCTTCCAAAAACTTTTTGTGGACGGAACAGCAGCATGGCCTTCTCCAGCAGCGATGTACTCACCCTTTTGGTCCCCTTCGGTACCAAGGTCAGTGAATTTGCGCTGGGGCTTTTGGGAAGGTCACGACCTTAAGCGTAGCTTTTGTGACACGCTGCGGCTTGTCGACAATTGCAGCGCCACAGGGTTGTGACGGTGTTCAGGTTGTGGCGTTTTCCATAGGAGCCCCCATATGTCGTTCGACATAACTCGTAGTGACCGACAGATAGGGAACGTCTCGGTTACGTACGTAACCCTCGTTCCCTGATGGAGGGAACGGAGACGTTATGTCCCCATGCCACAACCTTGAACCATTCGCTGTTGCCGGGACACGTTCTCGGCTCCTCAGCGTAAAACCTGAATGAGTGGATGCACCTGTCGCCTATTTATACCAGTAGGCACGGGGAGTGGCTCAGGTATGTTAAATCCACTAGCCAATTTTCATTGGCGTTTTCTCTTAAACTCAGAGATGATTGGCCTCCCAAGTGAGACCCCATATGTCGTTCGACATAACGTCTCCGTTCCCTCCATCAGGGAACGAGGGTTACGTACGTAACCGAGACGTTTGGAGATGATTGGCCTAACAGGTGGGAAGACGTATGTGGTTAGCAATAGCATTGATTAAAAAAAAAAAAAAAACACCACCAAAAAAAGGGCACTTCGGATTGTAAGGGCAAAAAGGGCATGTGCTTTGCACAGGTTGAGCCCTACCTGTGCACGTGCCTGAACACATTCCAGGAGGAGCAGATGACCCCTGTGCCAGGCACCAGTGACCTGATTAGACCAGTGGTCTAGTTCCACAATTTCAAAACATATCACACACACACACACAAAGACATTTTTTTTTTTATTTTAGACTATAATCAATCAGTTACAAATGCATCTTATGCATGTGTTGTCTGTAGGTTTCCCTTTTACATTAGTCTAGTTACCACTGTTTATTTGTATTAGTTAAGCTCTAAATGCTAATATTTGGGTGTATGAATGTATCCCTACACTGTAAAACCCGACAAGTAACTTAACTCAAACTGTTTGAGTAAACAGATTGCCTTGATTTAAACCATGTAAGTTTTGCAATTAAGTAATTAAGTGATTAGCTAAGTCTTTTTCTAAACTCAACTGAATTAAGTTCAGAGTACTCACAACTATTAGTTTTAAAACTTAAATGGTTTAAGGCAATCGGTTTCCTCAAACGGTTTGAGTTAACATAACTTGTCAGGTTTTAGTAAGGCTGTGTCTGAAGTCAGTTGTAGTTCCTTTCTCTCTTTTCTTCAGTAATTCTGTTTGTTAACAGCAGGTGTTCATCACTAATTCACAATTATCACTCAATTAATCACTTAATTACTTAATTTCAATGTATATCTTCTTTCAGTGAACTCAACTGAATTAAGTTCAGAGTACTCATAACTGTTAAGTTTTAAAACTTAAATGGTTAAGGCAATCGGTTTTCCTCAAACGGTTTGAGTAAACCTAACTTGTCAGGTTTTTAAGGATATCTGTTTACTCAAATGGTTTGAGTTAAGTTACTTGTCGGGTTTTACAGTGTAATATTGTATAAATGTTTCGTTCTTGGTATCAAAATGATCTGCTCTTTATTCCTCAAACAATTATGTACACTATGTAATCGTCAAATGCATCATACTATTTGTACCATATTTTGGGTAAAACTACACCAATTATTCATTGACAGTCATAAAGCATGCACATGAGGTAGAGATAAAGAAACACTTTCCCATTGAAACTATATGCCTTGTTACTGGTCAATCTAACCAAAAGGAGTGTTACAGGGAAACCAGATTAAGCCTCTTTCACACCCAAAAACTTTTGCTTGTCTTCACTTGCGGTTCCCTGGAGACACCCATCACCTGGGAAACCCCACAACTCCCCTTTCGGGGAGTCCGATCTTCAGCAGTTTTCAGCAACTTTGTTGATTCATTTCAGAGCAGTCAACCCATGGATGAAACGATGAAGCTTTTACTCATAACCGGATTTCAACAGGAATGTACACATTATACATGCACCAGGACACTTTACTCAGCACCAAACCAATGCAAGTAACCGCTTGTTATCTATTATTATATAATTAAGGTGATGTGATTCTTTGATGGTTCTTAACAGGTTGTGATAATTAATGCTATTACTTAACGTTCTCTACCTCTCAGTGCACAGTCTCTCTCTCGCACTCTCTCTCTCTCTCACTCTCTCTCTCTCTCTCTGTCTACCCATGCCTTCCTTGCGTTGGCATCTATGATTAATGTGTGTATGTTTGTGTCTAGTCAGATGTTGTATGTTCCCCTGTAGTGTAGTTTAATAAACACCCATATGTATTCACACTTGGTTGTCTGTGTTTGCTGCTCACAGGATGAGGTCACTTTAACGTTCCGGTTTTGTTACATGTTTTGGGAGCAATGTATTAGTAGTAAAATTATTTTTTGTGGCCAGAGAAATAATTTTACTTAGAGTCAATAAACGATTAACACTGTCCGTTCTGCGGACGAACAAATCAGTTTATTGTATCATTAATGCTATAATGCTACAAGTAATTCCTGAAGATTAATATAATAAATAATAAGCCAATATGAGTAATTATGTTCATCTCACTTTGAGCTAAAATTTGTTACAAAATCAAGCATTGTGTTAGTTCAGGCAGGCCATGTCAGTCAAGCTCCTGACATGTACCAATCCAGTTTTGACACTTATCACAGCGGTCCATTTAAATTCTCATTCTCCAGCATCTCTTCTGTCGCATCTCTGCTATCAAATCAACTCCCTTCTCCAAGCCCGACTCCACCTAACTGAGCCTGTAATCTAATCCGATTTTTTTTAACCTCTTTTCTTCATATACAGTTCAGTATTGCAAGCATTCTCTATCATGTATTTTGTATTTTCTACAACTCAAACTCGTAAATTGTGAATTGTAATTATGTATGCATATACTGGATCTGTTCTGTACCCCAGGGGGCTTTGACTTGCTGCTCTCCCCGCTCTGCAGGGGCAGGCGTGGGGATTTTTACCCAGAACAGAACCATAGTTCCAACACTAACTGTATGCCATATAATTGTAATAAATATAATTTGACGAAGTGGACCAGATTTAAACATGGATTTAGTGCTTTTGTATGAACATTTGTATGAAGATTCATCTCATATAATGGAGTAGTGAAGTCATGACAAATCACACATCAACCTTCATCGCTCAGCATTGATCCTATTATTAGCTATTCATTCTCTTATTTGTTCATTTGCCTTTTCTCTGTAGTTTTTGTAACAATCTAATGTAAGGCAATTATCTACAGTTGGATGTGAATTACTGATCAAAATGGAAATCACACTTTTCAGAACAAGAAATATCAACACCTCAGTAAAACGTCCATCTGAGGCAAATTAAACCAATAAGTTTTGGTGTGTTCTGTACAGTGTTGGGCAAAAACGCGTTACTGTAATTTGATTACTTTTTTGGTAATGGAGTAATTTAATGCATTATAATTTTATAAATAGTAATTACTGGTTCTGTATAAGTGTTTTTTCGGTAACACTTTACATTAAGGTTCCCTTTGTAAAGTGTTTAAAAAAGTTGTTCATAAATGACTGATAACTAATTTATAAATGCATTAAAAATCATTGATAAACAGTTATAAATGCATGAATTAAAAGACTGATTTTAATGCAATACCTGCCAAATATTGAGCCATTTTTAACTTTTTTTTAATGTTCTATAAATAGACAGCAACGATATAAAAGTAATATGAGTTAATGTTAATAATGTTAGATTAAGAATGTTTAGACAAAACTTTACAACAGTCTCTTCTTGCAAAGATCTTTATAACATGCTTAACAATAATAGCCTAATTTATTCTCCCAGATATAAAATGTTTTTGTATTGTATAATAGGCCTACTAAGCATGCTTGTGTTTATGAATAACTAAGCTTCTGTTCGTGAATATCTGCTCTGGTGTAAATGTTTTGAATGTGTTATACCCGTTCATTTGCGATTGTCTCAGGTGTAAATGTATCAAGTAAGCTGTAAATAAGTGATCCATCTACAGACATATACGTGCGTCCTTTCTTATCAGTGATGCAATTTATTAGCATGTTATGCATCTTCTGGTAATTGCTAAGAGCTGTTTCAATTTAAGGGACTGTGGCTGCATCATAGGCATCCTGTTCAAGAAAGACACTGAGTGTCGTTCAGTTTTGAGTTTGCTGGAAAATCATATTGAGTAAGTGCACATTATATTCATTGTACTTTTATTATGCCTAGACTATATGGTAATATTATGTGTGGTTGATAGTGTTAAAATGTAGTTTCTTTGTTATTGGCATGCTGTTTTCTCATGAAGTATGCATACTATAATGTACTGTGGGGAAAAAAATGCTAACGATTGTTTATACAATTCTCTTAGGATTGAATACACCACTCTTGCCTTCACTTGCATTTCACACAGGAAGGGGACACAGGTCTCCTTCAGTTTTCATCTCCATTCAGAATCTTAGAGTAAGTGTGCATTCACTATTTTGCAGATGTTACTTTCATTTGATCTGTTTACTTAAAAATGTTGTTCTAGTTTCCAGCCACTGTTTTGGATATTTTGGACATTGCACCCATGACGTCTTGACTCTTGTGTAGTTTTTTTTTTTTTTTCCTAATAAACTGTTTAATTGCTCTCGCAAGTGAATGTTGAGTTATTTTATGTGATATTTTTTTTTTTATATATATATATATATATATATATATCTATATATATATATATTCTAAATAAACTACACAAGATTTTTGGCAGGTATGCATTTGTAACACACACACAGATACATACATATGGACAAGAGGTTTGGCAGGTATGCATTTTTAATAAAAACTTTTTTATTTTAGTATTTAAATCTAGGGCTGTCAAAATGACTGAAAAACTAAATTAGAATTTTCTACTTAAATATTATCAAAATTTGAATTATATTTGAATTTAAAAGGTATAATTTCAGGGGTGGGGGGGAGCTTTTGGGTTCTCTCCTGAGGCCATAAGAGGGCGCATCGTGCAAAAAAGTATGCACGTTTCTTCAAAGTTAATAAAATATAACTATCTTTAAAAAAGTGCATAATGTTTAAAATAATGTTTATTAACATTATATAACTAATAAACATTATTTGTAAAAGTTGAACTTACATTCATTTTATATGGATTTCTTTTAGATTTTAGTTTTTTTTTTTTGATTTTAGGTTTAATTTGGTGGAATACTTGATTTTTTTTCTTTTTTCTTTTTTTTTTTAATTGTTTAATGTGTGTTTACTTGTATAATCCACTTTTTGTGTGGAGTTATGCTCAGGAATGTTGTTTTTTAGGTTAGTGCATCAACAATAAAACACATTTCACCATGAAAAAAAATACCCTTCAGTATGTGCATTAATAATAAATAAATGATTATTGTGTTCACTTTCACAGGTTAACATTTATAACTCATTAATAAATGGTACACAGGTGTCCACTTTACATCAATGTGTACTTTAACAGGTTATTAACATTTATAACTCATTAATAAATGGTTCACATGTGTAAGGTTCACTTTTAACAGGTTATTCAAGTTTATAACTCATTAATAAATGGTTCACAGGTGTTCACTTTACATTAATGTTCACTTTAACAGGTTATTAACATTTATAACTCATTAATAAATGGTTTGCATATGTCCACTTTACAATAAGGTTAACTTTTAGACGTTATTAACATTTATAACTCCTTTATAAATGGCTTGCACATGTTCACTTTATATTAAGGTTCACTTTCACAGGTTATTAACATTTATTACTCATTAATAAATGGTTCACAGGTGTTCAATTTCCATTAAGGTTCCATTTCACAGGTTATTAACGTTTATAACTCATTAATAAATGGTCCACAGATGTTAATTTTCCGTTAAGGTGCACTTTCACAGGTTATTAACGTTTATAACTCATTAATAAATGATTCACAGGTGTTCACTTTACATTAATGTTCACTTTAACAGGTTATTAACGTTTACAACTCATTAATAAATGGTTCACATATGTCCACTTTACATTAAGGTTCACTTTCACAGGTTATTCATTTTTATAAATCATTAATAAATGGTTCACATATGTTCACTTTACATTAATGCCCACTTTAACAGGTTATTAACATTTATAATTCATTAATAAATGGTTCACATATGTTCACTTTACATTAATGCTCACTTTAACAGGTTATTAACATTTATAACTCATTAATAAATGGTTCACAGGTGTTCACTTTACATTAATGTTCACTTTAACAGGTTATTAACGTTTATAACTCCTTAATAAATTTTAACAGGTGTCCAATTTATATTAAGGTTCACTTTAGCAGGTTATTAACATTTATAACGCATTAATAAATGTTAACAGGTGTCCACTTTACATTAAGGTTCACTTTTAGAAGTTATTAACATTTATTACTCAATAAATGGTTCACAGGTGTTCACTTTACATTAAGTTTCACTTTCACAGGTTGTTAACATTTATAACTCATTAATAAATGGTTCACAGGTGCCCACTTTAAATTAAGGTTTACTTTCAAAGGTTATTAAAGTTTATAACTCTTTAATAAATGGTTCACAGCTGTTCACGTTACATTAAGGTTCACTTTCACAGGTTATTAACATTTATAAGGCATTAATAAATGGTTTACAGGCGTTCACTTACATTAATGTTCACTTTAACAGGTTAACTTATTCATAAATTTATTTACATTAAGGTTCAGAGGTAACTAATATTGGAATTAAAATTTTAATTATTGAAATTTCAACAAGTCATGATTGTTTTTGTGATTTTTTTTCATCCCAAAATAAAGTTTGATAATTTCATCTTGATAAAAAAAAATATCAGTTTCTAATTATTGTTGTGAATAGGAATCATGAACGTTTGCAGCGTATCATGGATAAGGTACAGAGTAGATTCTGGTAAGAAACACTGTACAAAAAGTGACATGAGTCATGAGATATAAATGAGAGAACACTGTGACGAGTCAGCTGCTTCCCCCCTAATTATCATCGTCACCCCATCCCTTAATCGCCGCCCTTCACCAGGCTCCCGACAGGAGTGGGTGTGTGAGAGAGGAGGCGCTCTGAAATATCCAGTTCTGGCGGTGTGTGATGAGGCACACCTGACGCAAATGGAGCCTCATCACCGCAGCTGTTTAAATGGCGAGCGCGCTTCTCCTCGAGAGACCAGTCTCTTCCCTGTGCATGCATGCACGCTGGTGTCCTCGTGGGTCCAGGAAGGGTGCGTAGAGGGACTCCCGTGCCGCCAGAGATGTGAGCTGCCGGAACCGTATGGGATTATTATCCTGCCATGATTCAAAACTGAAAATAAAGTTCTGAAAGGTTGAAACTAAGTGTTCGAAAGCTCAAAATCGTACAAAAAAAAAAAGTTTTGCAAGATCGAAAAATAAGATTTGCAAGCTTGCAAAATGTAAAAAAATAAAAAAAATCTCTGCAAACATTATGTTGTTTTTTGAGATTTCCTTCTTCAGAACTGCACGGTTTTTTGTTTTTTTTTTTTTTTTTTTACGATGTTGCGCAAAGAATTTTGAACGATAATTCTTTGCGCAACATCGTAAAAAAAAATGTCAAAACTTTATTTTCAGTTTTGAATCATGGCAGGATAATAATCCCATAGACCCGTGGTCCGGATGAAGACCGCACCCGTTACACGGCTGTCGGGCCAGGATGCCGGGCTGTTTAATCCTTTCAAGCGCCGAGGGCAACAAGAAGGATGCAGCATCTGCCCCTCGCGCCCCGGACCTCTCTGAGGCCTGACGCCACACCCACTGTGTCTGTCGTTTGCTCCTCCCACCACAACACTAAATACAACACGTTTCAGTGTCAAGGTCAATTTTTGCTTCATCATGAAATAAATCAGGAGTCAGGTTTTGAGTGAAATAAGTATTAATAAATATATTTATTAAGCATTCATAATATGTGAGTTAAAATTGCTCACCATTTGGCAGGTATTACATTAAAATCAGCCTTTTTATTCTGTTCTAATCTTGAAATCAGAGCTGTTGACGCCAGAACCCGAAGACTACTTCGCTGCTTATTTTCTTAAGATTTTCCTATGGGATTTTATGATGTTTTTTTTTTTTCTTCAATTAATTGAGTAAAATAAAACCTGTGGTAAACATAACTTGACAGTACTTTGACGTATATTTGGTAAATAACACACACCCATACTGAAAATTTTGAAGCAGTTATGTTTATTTTTGAAAATGTATGTTTCTAATAAGTAACTTGAAAAGACACTTTTGGATGTGTGTGTGTGCAGTATACATTGTAGATCAAAATGTTAAAGTATCATCAAGTTATGTTTACAAAAGGCTTTATTTTACTCAAATATTAAATATTGTAGGCTAAATGTATCCTATTACACATCATGTTCAGGAACTCATGTGCCCCAAAAATCACGAAAACATTCCACTGTAAGTTAAATTTGTTCAAAGATGAGTGTATTTTGTATGATATTTGCAACTGCTTTTTATGACGTAATTACAAGTACCACAATTACTAAATTTACATTGATAAGTTTACTTACAGACATTTATGAGTTTGTTTTAAAATGCAACATATTGAAAATCAAAATAAAGCTCTGTAAACACTTGCATTTTTACATCACTCAAGGTGTGTCCGATCAGGTAATGAAACATTCTACACACACTTCTGGTCTCCTCGCCTACTTGAACACTTGGACCAAACACAGGAAATACGTCATATAAGTAGACAGTGGACAGGGGCAAAGACTGAAAGTGTGGGTATTTGGATGTGCCCTGTAAGCTATCTTTATATCCTTACTAAATCGCCTTTACTATCTTTATGTGACAGTTAATGTGGTTAGGATATTTGTTTCAGAATGTTGATTTGTCGTGTCATCTCAAGTCAAGACAAGTTGTGATTCAAAGAAACAAATAACTTTATTTGCTTGTATTAATTTAACATCTTATACTTTAACTATAATCATGTGCTAAACAGAACTTGAACTCCTGGTTTGTTAATCATAGTTTTGGAAGTAGCAGATAGAAATTACTCTAATCAGGAATGCACATTACATTTACATTCACACACAACAGGTCTGTCTTCCCTTACCTTCATTTGCTTCATAGGACTTTTTTAGATCCTGGAGACTTTTCCTGTGATCGGAGAGAGTTTTTCTGGTTTGCTCTGATCGAGGCATCTTCTCTTTTATCTTCTTTTTGTGGGTTGTTAAAAACTTTGATGCGGCAGTAAAGATCTGTAGAACTGGTTACAGATTTCATAGATCTAGCAGCTCAACTCACTGAAATAAATGTTCAGCAAAGTCGTTATGAGGGTGTGTCTCAGACAAATGTTTAGCTTGTTCACTGGCATGAGACACATTAGATGGACTGCTGATGACAATACTATGAAATAAAGAGCTGCCAGCTGAACAATGCTTTATATAGTTATTTTTTTTTGTTTTTTTTATTTAATTAAAAATAGTTGGTGGATAGTATTATTTTTTTCTTTTGGTGGGGGATTTTTTTTGATTAATTATTCTTAATAATTTTTTTTTGATAATATTTTTTATGTTGTTGTCTGTAACATATGTGTAATGTGTGGTGAGTTAATAATGGTTTTGTTTTTTCATGTTTAAGATAATTTATTTTGACATGTTTTTCCTTGTGTGTGTCATGCTTTTGTCTGATTTTTCAGGGGTATCTTGTTAGTAAATGTGACAGGTGCCTTGAAAAACATAAAACAAAGCCACACCCCTGTGTAATACGCAGCTGAGCAGGTTCAAAGTGTGGTGTGTGGAGGTTTTGTGTGTGTTTTTATAACATATTTTTTTTTTTTTTTTTTTTTTTTTTTTTTTTTATAGTTTTTGGTTTATTTTGTTTTGTAGATTCTAGGCTGATTAATCAGAAACAACAGCAGCAGCAATAATAATAATAATAATAACAATATAAAACTGAAGTGTTTTGTTTTATTTTACTTTTACTACATTTTATTTCTCATAATTTACATTTACATTAAAAAGTAGGAGTGCAGGTGCACAGAGATAGGTCTGACTGCAGAACCGCAGAACCATTACGTCATAACAGTCTGAGGACGACAGCGCCAACCCGACAGTCTGAGAAAGGAAGTGGGCACGGCAAGGAATTACGCTACTTCCGTGTTTTGGAACGTTTTAAAGTTTAAAACAACGTTACTATAAAGACTTTGTTTTAAACGATTTAATTGAAAATGTATATTAAGATTGATTACAATATTATACATTAGACAAAGCATAAAATTAAAAATAAATAATCCAATTAAAACAAAGCTTGAGAGTTTGAACATTTTATTCAATTGAAAATAACTTTAAATACTCAACCCAACATAGACCACCATACACAATAATATGATGGACTGAAAACACAAAAAAATATTAATTTAAATAAAATGAGTTTTAAATAAATCACACACTTGCTGTTTTCTAATTAAATAAAATTACAAAATCAAACTAAATATTATAAATTATATAAAACAAAATCAAACCAAAGAAAATAAATCTTATAAAAGTTATACAGGCACAAATTTGACAGCAATAATTCTCAAGAGAAAAATAAATAACATAAATTAAAAACTCCATACACATGGAGTTTATTCTGAGGTGCCCTTTCGTCGTGACATTTGAAAAGAAAAACTTCCATGTCCTGTTGAAACTGGAACCGAAACATGAAAGGCTCTTTGGCCAGTTCCAGATCATCTTTTCTTTCCGCCCGATCAACTTTAAGAAGGGCCTCTTCCTGGACTTCCTTCTCTAGGTCCAGATATGACGGCTCTTGCACAAAACCTCTGAAGGAGTGGCAGTTGTTCCGCAGCCATCCAACTGCGGTCCTGAGGTCTTTGACCATCTGTGGTTCCTTCATGAGAGAAGAGTTCAAAAAAAGAATGAAATAATTAATTCATTTAAAAGAATTATTCTCACAAGAGAAGAGATGCACCACATTTGGCTGCTAGCTCATTTCCATCTGTTGTTCCTGGGGAGATTGGAAGTGTCCTCAACAATACATTGTGGTTTAATCAGGATGCATGTAAAGTAATGTTTTGAAATTATGCTCTTTCATGGGTGCCCGTTTGAGACAATAAAAAACATACCATGTCGCCGATTTCGGTGGTCTTCTTGTGCTTTAGGTGGCTCCTGCACATCAACGGCAGCATGGTTTCCTGTGACAAAATACATTTTTAAGTAAATTTATAGACAGAAAAAACTTGAGAAAGCAAGAGAGTTCCTTTCCAGTGGCAAAATTCTCCATGAGATAAGGCACCACCATTTTCGAATTACAGGAAAATCCGACTTGCATAAGGGAGAGAAAGTGTTAATAGATCAATTTAATAGATATATCATCTAGTTAAAATATATTTTTAACAAAGACTTACAGCTGTAAAATCAAAGGGTGCCTCAAAGACCATGTGCAGAGCATACTGAAATTTCACCCAAAAAAAGGAAATCAGTCAAGTTCAGGCAACCATTCATGGTTTCATTCTTATGATTTATCTAACTTTTTTTTTTTTTTTTTTTACTTTCCCTTTTTTCCTCACCATCAGCATGAAGATCCCACAGTCCACAGAGCCAGTCAACTGTTGTGGAACATTCTAAAACAATGCAATTATCATTAAGTTATCCCTGGAAAGGATGTGACAAACATATAAAAACACAACTCTATATAAGGTAGCATTATGTTTTTTTTGAAAGCCTAATAAAAACTAACCATGTTCTTGATCAGCTTCCATGGTCCTGGAGCGATTCTGTTTGTCAATTTACTGCAACAAAAATCAAACAGAAATATTTTTAAATATATTATAACCAGAAAAATTGGACAAAAAAAGCAAAGTATATTACTCTAAAGCAAAAAAAACGTACCCTGACTGAATTGCAAAAAAAACATTTCCAATTTAGAAAATAAACACAGCATGCAGATCATCATGCAAATGAACATCATGCACAGAACCAAAACAGCAACTGAACATCAATGAAGAGCAAACTTTGGAACAACGAACTTCGAACAGCAAACCTTGAACTTGCGAACTCTGAACATAATATTTATATATGTAAGTGCAACCTGAGGAACAGTCCACATATTTTTACATCACCAATCCCGTAGGGGTGAGTTGAATCAAAAAAGCGGTCCTGTGCTGATCAGCTCGCTGGTTTGTTTACATCCATTTTTATTGAGTCTCTTGCTACATCGGTGGTTCCCCCCTCCTTCAAAAATCTTTCATCATCCCTGTGCCTAAGAACAATAACCCCCTCTTGCCTGAATGACTATCGTCCTCAGTTGCCCTCACATCAATAGTCATGAAGGTCTTTGAGGGACTGGTTAAAAACTTCATCTGCTCCTCCATCCCGGATACTTTGGACCCTCTTCAGTTTGCCCCAATAGATCCACTGATGATGCCATCTCTCACATCCTGCACTCTTCTCTCACGCATATTGACAGCAATAACAGGAACTATGTAAGGCAGGCTATTTATCGACTATAGCTCAGCTTTCAATACTATAGTCCCCATCACCGCTAGCTTCTAAACTCATGGACCTCGGCCTGAATTCTTCACTATGCAACTGGATGTCTTGATTTCCTCACTAGTAGCGATCCTCAAGTGGTGAAAGTAGGCCAGTTCACCCTTTCTAACTCCATCATCACCCTGACGTAGGAGCTCCACAGGGCTGTGTCCTGAGTCCCCTGCTCCACTCTCTCTACACACATGACTGCGTGTCTTCCCACAGCTCCACATCTATTATTAAATTTGCTGATGATACTGTGGTTCTGGGCCTCATTTCCAACAATAATGAGACCCGCATACTTGGATGAGGTAGAGAAATTAACATCATGGTGCCAGGACAATTGTCTCTCTCTGAATGTGAGCAAAACCAAAGAGCTGATTGTTGACTTCAGGAAGAAACAGCAGCAGCCCCATACTCCTCTAATGATCAGCGGGACCCCTGTGGAGAGGGTGAGCAGCGTTCAAGTACCTTGGTGTAAACATCTCAGAGGACCTGAATTGGACTAGACACATTTCAAACTCAGGTTAATAAAGCCAGGGACAGCAGCTGTACCATCTGAGACAGCTGAGAAATTTCAGGGTTTCACCTGCAATACCCTGAAAACTTTCTATTCAGGGGCCATAGAAAGTGTATTGACTCAGTGTATATCAGTTGTGGTAGGGGAACAGCTCCAGTCATGACTGCAAAGCCCTGCAGAGAGTTGTGCGCTTAGCTGAGCGCATCTCAGGGTCTGCTCTCCCCTCTCTGCAGGACATCTACCTCAAACGCTGCAAAAGCAGAGCTGGTTAAAATCATCAAGGACTCCATTCACCCCAGTAAACCATCTTTTTTCACTTTGCTGCCATCTGGTAAAGCGTTTTCCGCGTAGCCTGATGTCAAAAACTGAGAGACACTTAGGAGGAGTTTCTTCCCCATCAGGCTCCTAAACTCAAAACCAGCCTCTTAACATCTTCATGTCTCCACTTAATATTCATTTTATCAGTAAGATATTCATCATTCACTACCCACATTGACATACTGAAAGTGTCAACCTGTTTGCAACATTTGCCTCTTGTACATTCCTGTGTATCTTAATATTTAAGACTAAAGTTTACTTTTCATGCACATTATTTTCCACTATATATTTAATTTCTACAGTATACATCTCTTTTATATATTTTATATTTATTCTGTATATTTGGTTTATTGTTTACTTTTATTTCATTGGTTCATAGCTATATTTTATGTATATTTTCATCTGTGTTGTATTCTTTAATAATTGCACTGTCCATGGAGCGCGACCTGACTCACATTTCACTGCTGGTTATATATGCTCTATATAATTGTGTATGTGACAAATAAAAAATCTTGAATCTTGAATGACATACTGCTTGTTGTCTATTATACACACTAGGACCACACACCCCACTAGACTGAAGGCCTATATGTGAGACATGTTTTTAAATTTGTGAGTGTTACAGTCAACTCCTAAATCTTCACGCAGTATAATAGCACATGTAAAATCGACAATCAAACATGAGGAGACAGAGCTCATTTTATTGAGTAGGCTAATGCCTTAAGCAGCTGTGCTAAGAAACGTGATTTGTGAAAGCACAGTTGTAATGAAAATAATGCGAAGTGTTTTAATTACAGAACATAAATCAATATCTCTATGACAGTAGCTCGCACAAAGCAGACACAGTGCGACACCTACTGGTGTCTGTAAATCGTTTTGAACTGCCCTTGATTTTAAACTCGTTGGATTATTAACGTTACATGGAGGACTGAGAACCTTCACATATGTCGTTTTGATTGTATTATAAACAAACTACTATCCACTATTAGTTAACTAGCCTGTTTCAATACATTTCTATTAACACGTATAACGTGAGCGAGGTACCAGCGTGTCCTTGGGCTTTTTGAAAAATACGATATGATGCGTTAGGATAAAATTATATTTGAGGACCAAACACAAGTTTTTACGAGGGTGTCAATCGAATGGCAAAAGACGAGATAGGGACTGATATTTTGATGGCGGAATCCCAATCTCCCTCATTATTAGTAACGTTATTAGGCCTACTCATGACGTCACGTGGGAATTCACGTTGATATCGCTGTCAGTTCGCTGTCCAGTTCGGTGGAAACCACATTAAATATAAATTTAATTATATAATATAGCGCTAACAGTAACAACTCTGCACACACAATAGTTCTTAGGTTAACCTATATTCCCAACTGTATTGAGCCAAACAATGCGCTCATGGATAGGCACGATATTAAATAGCTGTAATAAACTACTGTTGCTAACATATTTATTCCGGTCCAGGTTTATATAAGGCTATTTATTAATTGATTTTTCTTCTTCTAACGTTACTCTGGTATAACGTTAGCGCTGCATATTATGACCGTTCTTTTTCGATAGGCCATATTTACTATTACTTCCGGGTCACGTGGCCAACCTGTCTGTATTTCAATGTAGATCTTCAAACGAAAATATGGAAAAAGGAATTTCAAAAAAACCAAAATCAGACCGTTATTTGATTTTGGTTTTGTCATTTTTCGTTTTTGGATTCAGAACCAAAAACGGGAGAACCGCTCTTTTTTTTTTATCGTTTCTTTGTTTTTGGTTTGAAACGACAAACGAAAAACAGGTGGTTTCTCGTTATTTTGTTTTCTGTTTCAAACGAAAAAACAAACTATCAAAACGGTCCGTGTATCTTTTGGTCATTTGATTTTTTGTTTAATATTGAAAGTAGAAAAATGAGAAACGGCTCCTTTTTCGGTTTTTTAAATTTTTTTGCAAAAAAAAAACGCAAAAAAACAAGAATTCGGCTTAATTTGTAGTTTTTCTTTCAGGGGTAGAAAAATGAATAAAACCATAAACAGCTTGACTATTCGATTTCTACACGTGGGTGGGAATTAAACGCCCCTTTCTGCTGATTGGTCAGACAAAAAAAAAAAAAAAAAAAAAAAAAAAAGCTGTCATCAGTTCTTCTGCAGTTCCTCGCGGCAGAATACTAGTCCTCTGCTGCTGCTGGGGGGGATTTCATAGCCTACCATATTTTCCAAACTGTAAAGTCACTTTTTATCATGATATATACTGTGATTTATTCTAAAATGACTTAAATAATGCATTTAACGTCAAATAACCTTAATGTAGACTTTTAAAAATAGGCGCATCAAGCAGCCTACTAGCTGTGTATTGGTTCATGTTTTGCGTTAAAGCAGTGCATTCTGTTGTTTTCTTTATTTTTCAACGGGACGACATTTTTGTAGTCATTTTGAATGTACACAAATAAAAATATGCATTTTACCATATGACTATAAATGACAACTTATTAAATTATTTCCCCTCTTGAGGAACAAATCCAGGTGAACATCAACTAATTCTCAATATTAATTAAATAAACTGTTTAGATTGCTGCATATTTCCTGTGCACTTCAATACTGGTCTGTGCTTGAACAGTAGTCGCGTTTTTCTTTTTTATTTAACTAGGGTAACTAGTCAGATGTTGTTCTAAAGGCTTATTAGGTCTAGCCTTCTTTTTTCCGAAACAGACACACAAAAATGTCCTGCTCGCCGCTTACCATTTAATGACAGAGAACGGTGACTTTCCACTTTCATTCTTTAAGCGGATGCAAAATCTGTCATAAAATAATATGCATCTCGTTGGCGTATGCTATATTCCAAACGTTCTGAAGGTATACAGTAAGGTTTTGTGAGAAACAAAACCAAATTGCAATTAATTACATTTATGTAAATCTTGTGTTACATTCCTGTGTGCGAGTGCACAAGTGTCAGACTAAATCAGACTACAGTTACTTTTTTATAGATTACATATTATTCACACAATAGAAATAAATGATTCATCGTTTATTGATTCTCTCTAATTCCTCTTTTTTTTTTTTTTAAATGTTCCTTTCTAAAATAGTCTACCGCTTATATACACTAAGAAAGTCTTCCAGTTTGTGGACATTCACACAGTTATCAGTCATTAATCCAGTGGCTATACAGCATTTAACCAATGGGTTTACAATTACAATTTGTAAGTAATCTACCCAGCTCTGAATATACCCAAGTCAAAGCATTATTCTGCCGCGCGGAACTGCAGAAGGACTGATGACAGCATGGTTTGATCTTTTTTTTTGTCTGACCAATCAGCAGTAAGGGGGAGTTTAATTCCCGCCCACGTGTAGAAATCGAATATTCAAGCTGTTTATTCATTTTTTCTAACCCTGAACGGAAAAACTTAAAAAAATTAAGCCGAATTCTTGTTTTTCGTTTTTTTGCAAAAAAATTAAAAAAACGAAAAAGGAGCTGTTTTTCATTTTTCTACTTACAAAATTAAACAAAAAATCGAATTACCAAAAGATACACGGACCCAAAACGTACACGGGACCGTGTTGCGTCATA
>NW_024879168.1:11740-17774 GCF_018340385.1 Cyprinus carpio | reverse complement strand
AAACACTGTTTTATGAGAGAAGTTGCGGAGAATATTGCAACAGGTAGGACTTTTATTTTCATGCTGTCTGCAAACAAAGCTTAACTATGGCAAAGCGAAAATTCTTTTAAGGTAGTTTGTTCCAACATCTTGAAGATATTGCCACAGTTATTGATTGAATCTGCTTTTTTCTGTTTCTTCATGAAATCTGTCGTTTGCTTTTTTTTTTTTTTACTGATCTGTCTTTGGAGCTCTGTTAGAGTTTATTAGAATTTTGCAGAAAAACCTGAATTTGACTCCTGTTTTCTCTGTTTGAATGCTGTATTCCATTTGATTTTAAAATGCTCACTGTATTTTTGTGCATTCTTGCACACTTCAAATCATCACACATAGTCATCAGTCAGCAAATATATGTCTCTGTTTAGTTTTGACCATGGAGAACCTTTGGAGAATCTCCCAGGACTGAGGAATACTGTAGGTCCGTGTCTCTCTGTCTTACACCACACACACAACACGCGGGGCGTGTAGGGATCTCCATACGGTGTAAGGGTTTATACAGTACAAAACTGTATTTGTCTACCCTTACCTTGCTACCCACCATACAAAAATTTCGGCATTTAGATTTTTAAATTTAAAAAAAGCTGTTTAGTATGTTTTAACCCATTGGTTACACAGAGAGTGGCCTCATAAACCATGTTTACATTTGAAATACTTGACTCAGACAAATTGGTCAGTAGATTCCTCATCAGTCATTTAATGCCAGGACACACACACACACACACTCAGAGCTCTGGAAACTGTCCTTAATGGTACTTGTGAATGGTTTCTTGCCTTGTGTTCAGATGCCTGTGATCTCACACTGGATCCAACACAGCACACAATCAACTAATCCTCTCTCTGAAAGGCAAAAGAAAGGCAACACACGCTCAAGAGCTGCCTACACGATACTGATGCTTCCAGAGAGATTTGAGCAGCATGAGCCAGGTTCTTGAGTCGAGAGTCTGACTGGGGACCGCTGTTACTGGGAGGCTGCTGAATGGAGCGGCTGGGCTATATAGCAATGTACATATAAATGATATCAACAAGGAAAAGGAGGAAGTGAATCTGGTTGGATACAATGCAAATCCTGGAGTCTGTACTGGCACTGAAAAACCAGATATTCTGCCTGGAACCAATGATAATAAGACCAACTAATACATACCGCCCTTCAATTTACTAGAGTAGGAGTGTCTGTGGATTGTCCGGCCGGCACTCTTCATACTTCAGGTCTCTGACACACACACACAATCACACCCTTACAACATTTCAACACCACATTACACTGAACCCCTCTACGCGGGTAAAGGGTGTTGTACATCTCTTGTCTCTATGTAGATTAAATAACTCTGCTGTGAGAAACACTGAGAGTCACAAACAATAGTCTATTTTTCCAAGCAGTCAGAAACTATCTTTTTCCTCTTTTTTAACATACACTCAATTCTAACATTCAGAAAGTTTGATGCGTTCAGCTGTGAGAAAAAACCATCTGGATAAGAGAAGTTTGGGTGTGTGTGTGTTGTGGTGTGTGTGTGTGTGTGCTGTGTTTGTGTGTGTGTAGGGTGGGTGTGTGTGTGTGTGGTGTGTGTGGTGTGTGTGTGTGGCTAGGTGTGATCTCTCGCAATCTTACGTCTTGTGCAAAGACGAGTGACATCCATTATTTTTCCTCTAGGGAGGTGAGTTCTTTTTCTTTCTTGGCCTTTGGTATGATGTAAGTAGATTGGCGCAGCTGTGGAAGGGCTCCCCTCTTTCCAATTTGTGTCAGGGCCTGTTAGGCAATGTTACGGTTATAATACATTCTGAATGCATTACTGGTGTCGTAATGTTACTACAATACTGAGTTTGCAGGTACTTTCCCACGATGTGCAATCAGAATATAATCGCGCGAAAATACAGCTGTTGTAAAAACAACCATAGTGGAAAGTGACTAAGAAAAATATGCTATTTTTTCACATGCTAACTAGCTACTGCAAAGAATTTAATGAGATCCTCTTCTGCGACAATGAAAGGATTAAAATCTTTATTAAATGTTAGATATTGTTACTTTAAAATGAGAGAGCCTTGATACATGCATGTTTACTGTTGCAGCAGAAGTCCATTTTTTTTGGCTCCCTATAGTTAATTATTATTTATTGCTAAGATTATCTTATATCACTGTAGTTAAAAACTTCTAATTTCTGGAGCAAGTCATGTTTTTGTTTTGATGCTTCCTTGGCATTATACACCTTTTAGTTTTCCTTCTTTCTTCGCCCTTTTTTTTTTTTGTTTTCTTCCTGTTTTGATTTTAAAAACATTTTTGTCATGTAACCTAAAAATGTGGTTTTATTTATTTAGGTCAGAACGAAATTAAACAAACATTATTCATATGTAAACCTTAACCTACCTGACGTACGCATCAGATCAGGTGAAAAATGTCTCCTTACTACACTGTAACAGCTGTTTTCCTCAATAAATCTTTGCACATATGAGTGGAGTCACATCTCACTGTCTGTTCCAACGTTATGCTGTTTATTTTATTAGCATCAGATTCAGTGTTGGCGGAGATTCGACGTGACTCTAACAGAATTGAGTTGAAACAGGGGGTGATGTAGTGTAGTGGTTGGTGTTACATGCCATGTCACACACACACCCACACAAACACACCCACACAGGTTATCTAACTCAAAGTGTTTTGTATCTTCTTTAGTAGGCAAGAATGACCACTTAGGTATGTATTAAAAACAAAGAAACTGTTTAGCTGAAGATTTTGAGCAGTGTCTACCTACACGTACCGTTAATCACTTCTTCAGCGCACACCACAATGGCTGCTGCGTCCTCCCATGTTTATTTATTTTTTAGCTTAGAAAAACCATCATGTAAGGATACTGCACCACAGATGTGTGGATTTGATAGGCCTGCAGGATACATTCTATGCTGCCTTCCAAACATCTGATCAGATGAATGGCATTCAGGAGACAGGAAAGTGGAGTTGTCTTGGAATTTGGATGGCCCCTTGAGGCCTCCTAACCCGGGGACGCTTCCTCATTGCACGACTATTAGTTCTAGCAAAGCATTATAGTGCCAATGTATCAGTAAAAATGCAAAAATTACAGTTGAATTGTTGGGAGATTATGATTCTCAGCAAAAAAGGTTTTCTTTTTTTCTAATTATTAAACTAATTTTTCTCCGATGTCTAATAATAGTTACTTGATGAGCTTAATTTCCATAAATATTGTGTGTGTTCAGTCACAACTGCCAACATTATGCAGGATGCAGGACTCGGAGCATGCATCTACAGTCCCGCACCCAGAGTCCCGCATTCTCAGACCCCTCGTTTTTCGAGACAGCGCCTCCTGCTGTTCGGAATATCGTATAAACACCCTTATCCAAATGCCATTGAAAACATTATAGGATGCAATATTACGGTCTTTTTTATTTAAAGTTATCCAAATAAATATTTGCGTTCCCTGCTTAATGCATGTGCCAAAAAAAATAATTGTGTTCTCAAACTAACAAATTACCCACTAGTATTTTTTTTGAGCATGGGTGTAATTGAAAGAAAATTACTGATGTAAGGGATGCAATTACAGATTGAACTATCTTCTGAAAAATATTATGTGATATTATATTGCTACAATGTATTTTTTTTTAAATTCAAATTCAAATTTTTCTTTCAGTTCAACCTATAATGGTCTAATTAACATTATACCATGCTAATGTCACACCCGGGCTGGCGTGCTGAGTAAAGCGCTCGAAGAAGAAGGTATACCAGGGTATTATTTAATAATCCAGGTAAATCTCAAGAGGAACAGGTCAACAATCCAACATCACCTATAACACTAAACACTCAATAATAAACAATAGCGGACCCCGAGGAACTAAACAAACAGGGCTTATAAACACGAGGGAAGGCAATCAGAGGAGTGGAAAACAGGTGGGGAGTAATCAAAAGACAGAACGAGGAACGGAACATGACCAAATAAGGAAAACACAGATGAAACAGAAGTCCATAACCGTGACAGTTCGCCCCCTCCGGAACGGTGCGTCCACGCACCGACAGAAAGTTCAGAGGAGGGAGGGTGGGGGGGGGTTCAGGAGGAGGGCGAGGGGCAGGCAAGGGGCAGGCGACGGAGAAGACACCGAGCATCGAACCAGGGTGGAGTGGATGGGGGGAGGAGCCAGGGTGGAGCCCGGAGCAGGAGGAGCCAGATGGGTACCCAGAGGCCAGCCAGGAAAGCAGCCCATGGTGGAGTCGACGGTGGGAGGAGCCATGGTGGAGGAGGGGCCGACAACACCAGGGGGCCGACTGACGGAGACTGAGCCGATGGCAGAGGAGTCCAAGACGGAGCCGAGCAACCGCAGAGCCAGGGTGACCCCGAGGATCCGGAGGGCCAAGGCGGAAGCAGAAGGCTCAGGCGGACCAATAGAGGCGGAGGACGGGGCACCGGAAGACCGCTGCGGAGCCGGAGTGACTGAGGATGGGGGTGGAGCCTAAGGGAAGGAGGAGCCTGACAGAGCCGGAGGGATGGAGCGACGAGGCGAAGCCAGAGGAATGGAGGTCCCGAGGCGGCGGTGGTTCTATGGTCGACGACTGACCAAGGTGGAGCCGGAGGGATGAGGGAGCCCGGTGGAGCAGGTGGGATGCTGGGCCACGGTGGAGACGAGGGGAGCTAGGAGCCAAGGCGGAGCCGCCGGGTCGAAGGACCGAGGAGGAGTCCAGGACTCGGAGGCTGGAGGCGGAGACAGGGAATCCACACGCCCAGGTGGAGGTGGTGACTGGAAGTCCTGCGGCGAAACTGCGCGGACTGAGGGAGCTGCGGGACTGGACTGGCACCAGCGGGGGATGAGGACGAGGAACTGACTGGTCTAGGACGAGATGAGAGAGGGAGGATGGGAGGAAAAGACAGAAGGATCTGGACTGGGCGGGAAACCAGCTGGAGAAACAGAAGGGTCGAGGCTGGGCGGAACCAGCGGAAGAGGAGCAGAGGAACTGACAGGTCGAAGAGGAGGCGGGAGAGGGAGGATGGGAGGGAACACAGAAGGATCAGGGCTGGACGGAACCAGCGGAAAAACAGGAGAATCAGGGCTGGGCGGAACCAGCGGAGAAACAGAAGGATCAGGAATAACCTCCCCAAACCAGTCTATTAGATCCATAAGTTTTTCTGTATACTTCCCAGAAGCTGCATGCAGCTCACCCTCAGTCGCAGGAGTGTGGGCGGGGCGCTCCTCCACGCCCTCGATCTCCACCAATCGTCCCACGACGCACGGGGTTGCCGGCTCACACACCTGGTCAGTCGCACTCTCGAGTTCCTCCTCCCTGTCGGCGATAGGCTCGGGCTCTGCGGCGGTCTCTGGCTCCGTGCAGCGGGGTGATGGCTGGCTGGTCTCTGGGTCGGGAGTGGGGCTGGAGATCTCCTCCTCAGCGGGGCAGACGGTGAACGGAGCTCCGTTTTGCTCCAGCACCCACTCCACGAACGCGGCGAAATCCTCTCTGGGGCCGTTCGCTGGGAGGCGTGCCTTACACCGCTCGCTCAGGCCAGCATAGTAAAAACGCACAGAGCGAGCGGTCCGGGAAGTCCGTAAGGCACGCCAGATCGAAAAAGTCCGCTGGTATGGTCCTCCAGCGAAATACGGTCCAGTTGCTCCAGGCATAGAAGTCGGACGGCTGGGATCTCCATTCCGAGAGGGGGCAAAACAAACCAAAAAAAAAAAAAAACATGAAAAGAAAAAAAAACGCCGCTAAACTGTAACGGTCCGCTATTCTGTCACCCCGGGCTGGTGTGCTGAGTAAAGCGCTCGAAGAAGAAGGTATAACAGGGTATTATTTAATAATCCAGGTAAATCTCAAGAGGAAAAGGTCAACAATCCAACATCACCTATAACACTAAACACTCAATAATAAACAATAGCGGACCCCGAGGAACTAAACAAACAGGGCTTATAAACACGAGGAAGTCAATCAGAGGAGTGAAAACAGGTGGGGAGTAATCAAAAGACAGAACGAGGAGGAACGGAACATGACCAAATAAGGAAAACACAG
>NW_024879168.1:10160-10742 GCF_018340385.1 Cyprinus carpio | reverse complement strand
GCAGAAACCTGAATTTGACTCCTGTTTTCTCTGTTTGAATGCTGTATTCATTGATTTTAAAATGCTCACTGTTATTTTTGTGCATTCTTGCACACTTCAAATCATCACACATTATTCATCAGTCATATAATTCATCGGTTGCTTTTCTTTTGACCATGGAGACCCTTTGAGAATCATACCAGGACTGAGAAAATGTAGGTCTTTTCTCTCTCTTACACACACACACACACACGTGGCTTGTAGGGACTCTCCATCGGTGTAATGGTTTTTATACTGTACAAACTGTATTTTCTATCCCCTTACCCTCTGCCTACCCCCCATACAAAATTTTCTGCATTTTAAGATTTTTAAATAAACGCTGTTTAGTATGTTTTAACCCATTTGGTTTACAGAGAGTGTCCTCATAAACCATGTTTACATTGAAATACCTGTGATATCAAATTTGTCATTATATTCCTCATCAGTCATATATGCCAGAACACACACACACACACACTCAGAGCTCTGTTTATTGAGTGTCCTTACTTGTGATGTCTCTTCTTGGGTTCAGATGCCTGTGATCTCACACTGGATCCAAAAACA
>NW_024879168.1:2098-8754 GCF_018340385.1 Cyprinus carpio | reverse complement strand
CAGAGCGTTGAACTGTCCTTATGTTACTTGTGAATTGTCCTCTTCTTGTGTTCAGATGCCTGGTATTCACACTGGATCCAAACACAGCAGCGAGGTGGCACTCAACTCATCTCTCTGAGGCCACAGCAGGCAACACCCGTTCAAGAGCGTCATCCATAGTCCTGACTTCCAGAGGAGATTTGAGCAACATGAGACAGTTCTGAGTCGAGAGAGTCCTGACTGGACGCTGTTACTGGTAGCTGAATGTAGCGGCTGGGCTTATATAGCATTGAATTTAAGGCATCAACAGGAAAGGAGGAATTGAATCTTGGTTTGGATCCCATGACAAATCCTGGATCTGTACTGCACTGAAAACAGATATTCTGCCTGGCCTGATACTAGAGAAAACTAACATCCCAGCCCCTTCTCCTCTACAGAGTAGGAGTGTATGTGGATGTGTCGGCCGGCACTCTGTCATACACTTCAGCGTCTCTGACCACACACACTCACACCTTACCACATTCAACACCACATTCCCTGAACCCCTCTACTCTGGTTCAGTGTTTAAATCCGCTTTGTCTTATTTATATTAAATAATGCTGCGGTGAGAACCAACTGAGATGTTCACAAACAATAGTCTATTTTTCCAAGATCATAAACTATTAGTTTTCCTACGTTTTCTACAGAACTGAACTACAAATTAGAAATTTTTGATGCTTTCAGTGTGAAAACAGCGGGAATAAAGAGTTTGTGTGTGTGTGTGTGTGGTGTGTGTGTGTGTGTGTGGTGTGTGTGTGTGTGTGTTGTTTGTGTGTTTGTGTGTGTGTGTGTGTGTGTGGTGGTGTTGTGTGTGAGCTCGCATCTTACGTCTTGTGCAAAGAGACATCCATATTTTTCTCTAGGGAGGTGATTTCTTTCTCCTTTTTGTAGGATTTATTAGAGTGCAGCTGTGGAAGGATCCTCTTTCCATTTGTGTCAGGACTGTTAGAAACTGTTACTGTTATAATACATTATTACTGCATACTGTTTCGTAATGTACTACAATACTGAGTTGCAGGTACTTGCCACTATTTGCAATAAGTAATATAAATAGCAGAAAATACAGCTGTTTTACAATAGTGTAAATTGCTAAGAAAATATGCTATTTTCACATGCAAATAGCCACTGCATAATTTAAATGAGATCCTCTTCTGCGACACTGAAATGATAAGATGTTATTAATGTTAGATATTGTGACTTTAAATGACAGAGTCTTGATACATCATTTTAGTGTTGCAGAAGTCATTTTTGGCTCATATATTTTTCTATTATTATTGCTAAATTATCTTTATCTGTAGTTAAAACTATAATTCTGAGCAAGTCATGTGTTTTGTTTTGTTGCTTCCTTGGCATTATACACTTTTAGTTTTCTTTTTTTTCTTCCTGTTTTGAATTTAAAACATTTTGTCATGTAACCTAAAAATGTGGTTTTATTAAGGTCAGAATAAATTACAAACATTATTCATATGACTAAACCTACCTGACGTAAGCATCAGATCAGTGAAAATTCTCTTTAAAGTAACATCGTGGTTTTCCTCAATAAATCTTTGCACATATGAGTCACATTCACTGTCTGTACGTTATGTGTTTTATAGCTCCTATTCAGTGTTAGATATTCGACTCGTAAACAATTTAACAGGTGGATGTAGTGATAGTGTGTTATTACATGCATGTCACACACACACACACACACACCCACACACAGGTATCTAATCAAATGTGTTTTAGTCTTCGTTAGTAGGGCAATATTACCAACTTATGTAATATTAAAAAACAAAAGAACTGTGTTACTGACGATTTGAGTCAGTGTTATACAGTAAGGTCTCACTTCTGCAGCGCACACACAATGGCTGCGTCCTCCATGTTTATTAATTTTTTTAGCTTAACCATCATGGAATGGAATGCACAGGATTGTGGGATATGATAGGCACTGAAGGATACATCTATGCTGCCTTCAAAAATCGATCAGATGAAGGCATCTCAGGAGACAGGAAGTGGAGTTGTCATTGGATTTGGATGTGCCTTGATGCCTTCCTACCTCGGGAAGCTTCCTCATTGCAGACTCTTAGTCTAGCAAAGCATTATAGGCAATGTATCCGTAAAAATTCAAAATACAGTTTGAATTCGTTTGGAGATTATGACTTATCAGCAAAACATGTTTTCTTTTTTTATTATTATTATTAAACCTAATTTTTCCCCAATGTCTAATCATAGTTAATGTGATGAGCTTAATTTCCATAAATATTGTGTGTTTTCAGTCACAACTGCCAACATTATGAAGCTGCAGACTCGGAGCCTGCATCTACAGTCCCGCACCCGCATTCTCAGACCCCTCGTTTTTTGAGACAGCGCCTACTGCTGTTCGGAAGATCGTATAACACCCTTATCCAAATGCTATTGAAAACAATATAGGATGCAATATTATGGTCTCTTTTTATTTAAAGTTATCCAAATAAATATTTGCGTTCCCTGCTTAATGAGGTCCAAAAACAAAACTCACTGTGTTCTCAAACTAACAAATTACCCAGTAGTTATTTTTTTGAGCGTGGGTTGTAATTGAAAGAAAATTACTGATGTAAGGGGGATACAATTCAGATTGAACTATCTTCTGAAAAATATTAAGTTATGTGATATTATATTGCTACAATGTATTTTTTTTAAATTCAAATTCAAATTCTTTTCTGTTCAGTTCAACCTACTAATGGCCCAATTAACATTATTACCATGCTAATGTCCCCACCGGGCTGGCGTGCTGAGTTAAAGGCTCGAAGAAGAAGGTTTATAACAGGGTATTATTTAATCATCCAGGTAAAATCTTTCTCAAGCAGGGAACAGGTCAACAATCCAACATCACCTATAACAACTAAACACTAATTAAAATAAACAATAGCTGGACCCCGAGGGAATCTAAAACCAACAGGGCTTATATAAACACGGAGGGAAGGGCAATAAAGGTGACAGAGTTGAGTGAAAACAGGTGGGGAGTAATCTAATTCAAGACAGAACGGGAGGAACGGAACATGACCTCAAATAAGGAAAACACAGATGAAACAGACGTCCATAACCGTGGACAGTTCAGCTCTCTTCCTGAACTGTGCCTGTCCACGCATTGACAGAAAGTTCAGGACAAACTCGGGAGGAGCGGATGGGGGGAGGGTGGGGGTCAGGAGGAGGGCCGATAAGGGCATGCTAAGGGGCAGGCGACGGAGGAAGCCACCGAGCATCGAACCAGGGGTGGAGGAGTGGGGGGAGGAGCCATAAAGGAGCCCGGAGCTTATAGGAGCCAGATGGTACACCCAGAGGCTAGCCAGGAAAGCAGGCCCATGGTGGAGTCGACGGTGGAGGAGCATGGTGGAGGTTTGGGGCGACAACACAGGTCGGGCCCAATTGCGGAGACTGAGCCGATGGCAGAGGAGTCCAAGACGGAGCTGAAAGCAAACGCGAGAGCCAGGGGTGACCGAGGATCCGGAGGGCTAAAGCATGGAGCAGAAGGCGAAGGGCTGACCAAGGCGGAAAAAAACGGGCACTGGAAGACCGCTGCGTGAGCAAAAAAAGTGACCTGAGGATGGACGGGGGTCTTTTTTTTGGAGCTAAATGGGAAAAAAGAGGAAAAAAAAAAAAATAAAAAAAACAAAAAAAAAAAAATAAAAAAAAAACAAAAAAAAAAAAAAAAAAAAAAAAAAAAAAAAAAAAATCTAATTAAAAAAGTGGAGCCTTTGGAAGATATAAAGCTCGTCTGCTAAATGCGGGATGCCGGTAAAATGTAAATGTAAAGATTTAGAGCCACATTTTTTATTAAAAATAAATTAACTTTTCTGGGTAGCGAGTCCAGGAATCGTTGCTTCTTTTCTTATTCAGTTTTTGCAATCTTCGCTCCAGGTGGTGGAGACAAAATTCCTCAACCTTCACTGCGCTAAAATTTAAAGGACAAACAATCGGGACTGATCATACCCAGCGGGATCAGGACGAAAACTGACTGTGTGTTTTTGTTAATAAATGAAATAGGGATATTTGTTCAGTCAATTTCAGAAGGATCACAATTCACAAAATTATTTTCATTTATTTTTTTTTTAAAAACAAGCTGACCCAAAAAAAAAAAGGCCAAATGACAAATTCTAGTCTACATGTTTTATTAACCATAGAATGGTTTAGTACAGTTAAGAGTAGGATCAGTGAAGGACGGCACCATAGGTAAATTTGAGGAATTAGGCAATGCGTAATGGGGGGGGGAGTTTTTGGTTTTTAAATAACCTTGGCAAAACAAACTTCATATCACAGTTAAAATTATATTGTATCCATTTTAGATACTGCACGTTGTTTTTATTAAGTCGCTATTAAGTGGGGCTGGGCGCCCTCTACCGATCTCCCATAAATAGCCCCATTTAAAATAAATTGCCGGCCAGAATTAATTAATTCAATCGCACCTTAGTTTTAGGAGAAGGGAGGGGGAAAAGTGAAGGGAGGAAGGGGGGGGGAGAGAGGGGGGGGAAGCGGGGTGATGGCTGGCTAATCTCTGGGACGAGAGGGGGGGGAAAGAAAAGGGGGGGAAAAAAAAGGTCTGATAATTAAAAAAGAAAAAAAGGTTTTTTTTTTGTTTACCTAAAGTAAAAAAAAAAAACAAAAAGGTTAAAATTGCTTGTTCTTTGTAAAACGGTAATAAATCTGATAAACAAATTAATGATGGCATCTTTGATAATTAACCACTTAAGATTGAATTGGTCTACTTAATCGTCAAACTAATTTTAGGAAATTGTTTATTTTTACATGGCTTGTTCCTACAAAAAACGTTCGTCCAAGGTTAAAGGTAACGTTAAGCTATCAAAAGATTTTTTGCCAAACCAAATAAAAAACATACATTAACGGCTCAAAAATTTTGCTTACAAACCTATCTTTACAAATATTAAATAGACGATTTGGTTGTTATTGATGAGCATAAAGGTAGTTTTTGATTTTAAAAAGAAAATTAATTGAATAAATTCGCGTTACTCCACAGTTTCCTTCAAGTGTTTATCCTTGTGTTTATCGACCAATTTGATTGGAGGCGCGTTCCGGTCGTCTCGAAAAAACGAGGCGGGTGAGAATTGCGGGCCACCATAGGGGCAGCCCTGGCTTCCGAGTCATGATGGCTTGCAATACAGTGGTTAATTCACAGGTAACCATGATTATCCTTTACCATTTTAATACTATATGTCTGTTTGGTGTGTTTCTGGGAACAGCTGGTGTTGTTTTTAATGGCATGGTGGAATTGCAATGTAAAAAGTTAGTTACTCATTAGACGACATAGCATTTTATAGGATGTTTAGTTTTTGGTTGAGTTTAATTTGCATTCAGGAATGGTGCTATCTCCATGCTGAAAAAAATAAACCAAAAAAAAACCAAAAACATAGACCTCATTACAAAATCTGTAATGGTTCTAAGGGTTATGGGCCGGGACTCTGTTTTCTTATTAATGTAAACTGTCACGGTTCCTGTGGGACTCTATGCCAGTAAATTAGTCGTCTTCAGTTGGTGGTTTGTTAAAACCAATAAATCTAATGGAATATGTCCCAAAAGACACTACAGAAAAAAACATTTTTTAATGGTTTTAATGGTTAAAAAGTCTTCGGATGAGAAGTTTAAATGGAGGTTCCTGACTCTCTGTTGTCATTAAAAAACTCAGGATGTCCTTAGAGTAGAAGTGTAACACAGGAATCCTGGGCAAAGCCCTCCCATTGGCTTCCCACCATCATGGCCTCCCTAACCATCCACCATTATTCGTTGATTAGCTTATCACTCGTCTCCCCCTCTCCACCAATTCGGGTTGTTAAGTGATCACGTAAGAAGCGCTGTGTCCGGGTCCAAGCATCAAACTAGCTTCACTTAAGACTAGGACCTCAGCAGTCGCTTTATGCGCACTGTTCTATTCATATTTAAACATTTAAGCTAAACGCTTTTCAAAACTTACGGTGTACACTACAGTTCCATGCTCACAGCATCCCCAAACAAAAAAATTTCCCTTTATATTTTATTGGTTTATTTTCATTGTCTCGGCTATCTGGGCTTTCGGGCTGGGAATTCAAAAGATTAGGGTTATTAATTTTTTGGTTAGTTTTATATCATCATTGTGATCTTGTAATTAGCCCCCTTTTTGTTTTGTTTTCTCGTATCTGATAGAGTAAGCTACCACCGAAAAGAGGTGACACGCGGACATCAGACTTAACAAACGAATAAGCTGGTGTGTGGTGGTTCTGGTGCAATATGGCTGCCGTCACATCATCCTGGTGGATGCTGCGGAAATTCCCCCTTCTATGTAAAGCGCTTTGAGCGCCCAGAAAAGCGCTATATAAATGTAAAGAATTATTATTATGGTTTGTGATGGTATTTGTAGTGGAAACCAATAACATTTTCTGTGACGGGTCAAAGGTTTTTTTTTTTTATTTTTTCACCTACATCGCAGCTGCTCTAGAGCAGGCTCACTGAGAAGCACCCGGCTGCAGCCTACAGATCAAGGCGGGGCTGCACGTGTCACCCCGCCCCATACCTACTCTGGGGTGTGTTTTCCAAAACCATAGTTGCTAACCTGTTAGCAACTTAGTTGGTTGGCAATTTTCCATTGCTGTAACCAACCAAGTTGCTAACTTAGCAAATATGTAACCGGT
>NW_024879168.1:0-2066 GCF_018340385.1 Cyprinus carpio | reverse complement strand
AAGTCGGACGGCTGGGATATCCATTCCGAGAGGGGGCAAAACAAACAAAAAAAGGAAACATGAAAAGAAAAAACGCCGCTAAACTGTAACGGTCCGCTATTCTGTCACACCCGGGCTGGCGTGCTGAGTAAAGCGCTCGAAGAAGAAGGTATAACAGGGTATTATTTAATAATCCAGGTAAATCTCAAGAGGAACAGGTCAACAATCCAACATCACCTATAACACTAAACACTCAATAATAAACAATAGCGGACCCCGAGGAACTAAACAAACAGGGCTTATAAACACGAGGAAGGCAATCAGAGGAGTGAAAACAGGTGGGGAGTAATCAAAAGACAGAACGAGGAACGGAACATGACCAAATAAGGAAAACACAGACGAAACAGAAGTCCATAACCGTGACAGCTAACATTACAAAACCTGTTTTCTGATATTTTGAATGTGAAGCAAAACTCAAATAAGAATAGACAAAACACTAATAATAAACAATTCTGTACTTTATTTAACGATCACCTTGATCACTGTCATCTTGCTGTAAACAGGATAAAGCAAAGAAAAAAGGAAGAAAGAATTATGTTTGTGACTTTACTTTTCGTCTTCAATTGCATAAAAAAAAAACTAATTTATAAGTCGCTTTGGATAAAAGCGTCTGCTAAATGAATAAATGTAAAATGTAATGTAAATGCATAAGGTAAAATAATTACTTTCTGGTAGGCGAATGTTGCTTCTTTTCTCATTCGTTTTGCAATCGCCCTGTCAAATTCCTCAACTTCACTAAAATAAAAGATGAATGCCATTATCCAAAAAATATTGTGTAATAATAAATTATATTTTCAGTCAATTTCAGTCAATACAAATTAAAACAAGGAACCCAAAAAGGCCAAATGACACATTCTAGCTCACATGTTAATACCATAGACTGGATTTAGTACATAGTGAAGGCATAGTAAATTTGATTATTAGGCAATTGTATGAGTTGTAAATGGCTGGCAACAACTTCGCATATCACAGTTAAATTAATATTGATCCATTTAATACTTACGTTTTATATAAGAACTAATTTAAGTAGCCTACATACATTTATATAAAAGTAAAATAGTACTCCAAGAATTAATTAATTCAATTTATAGTTTTAGGAAAAGGGTCAGGAAGTAAATTAAAAAAAGGTACTTGGTAAAATCAGTTAAAGCAATTAATGAGCATTCTTTGATATTAACACACTTAATGTATTGAATTGGTCTACTTTACAACGTATCAACTAATTTTATTGAAATTTTACAATGGCTTGTCTACAAAAAAGTCAGGTTAAAGGCTAGCGTTAGCTATCAAAAGGAAATATTTTTATTTTTATATAAAACATACATTATGGCTCGATTTTGTTACAAACTATCTTTACAAATATTAAATAGACTATTTGGTGTATTGATGAGCTATAAAGTAGTTTGATTAAAAAAGAAAATATTGAATAAATTGTGATACTCACGTTTCTTCGATGTTTATCCTTGAACATCCGATCCAATTTAGGTGGTCTCGAAAAGCGAGGGGTCTGAGAATCTGGGACCATAGGTGCAGCAGAGCTCCAGGAGTCTGCATATCTTACCAATGATGTAAACTGAATTCACCGCAGGTAACCATGGGTTATCAGCACACATTTTAAATACTATATGTCATAATTTCTGAGGTGGTGTTTCTGGACAGTGGTGTTTAATGGCATGAGTGAATGTCAACAAAAAGTTATTACTTCATTGAAGCTGACATAGCATTTTCTAGATGTTTAGTTTTGTGTTGAGTTTAATTTTCATTCAGACTGTATTATCTCCTGCTGAAAAACAAAAACAATAGACATCATTACAAATCTGTAATGGTTTTAATATGGTTATAATGGGACTTGTATTTATATTAATGTAAGCTGTAATGGTTCTGTAGGACTCTACTGGTAATTAGTCGTCTTCAGTTGGTGGCTTTGTTAAAACAAATAAATCCTAATGGAATATGTCCCAAAACACTACAGAAAACAATTTTAATGGTTTTAATGGTTAAAGTCTTTTCGGATGAGGCGTTAAATG
>NW_024879167.1:538619-539313 GCF_018340385.1 Cyprinus carpio | reverse complement strand
ATTTATACAGCAGGGTGTTTTTGTGGTAAGTGCATAACATATTCTTCATGTGATCATGTAGTCCTATAAAAATGAGCTGCTATTTAGGGTTGATTCTTTTTTATATGGGATTACATTTTTGCTGTTGTCATTACGTTCAGAAATAACAGTGTTTAACTGTACCCATTATCTGTGAATTCAACAAAGCTGAAAAGCAATGTACTACACATCTGTAGGCCTATCCAAATTATGGTACAGTATTAAATAGTGAAAAAAAGAGAAAGACTGACCAACACAGCATAGATTCTAAGGCTGTAGGTCAGTTTAATGAAAACACTCACAGAGGTGCTGTAGCAACAGTGTGATTTTCAAATTATTTTTTTTCTTTTAGTTCTTTTTATCTTTATTTTATCTTTTAAACTATGTTTCCAACACTCTTTGACAGATGAGAGGACGTGAAGAGACAGAATATTTGGACGTTTCCTCTAAAATGAGTCAACAAGAGAAGAGAGAGGAGGACACTGCCTCTAAAATAAGCTGTGATCAACCCACAAAGAGTCCGCCCCTCTGCCTTCATGAACAGAATGACCCTCGAAGCAGTCTTCAGAGAGGGTCGCGGAGCGCCGGCTTCCTGCCTCTTCTCGCGTCGACGATGGCGCTACTGGGCCACTAGACTTCTCGCAGTCGGAAAGCCCCGGAGCGGCGCTCCTGCTTT
>NW_024879167.1:538293-538489 GCF_018340385.1 Cyprinus carpio | reverse complement strand
AAAAGCCGACTCTTGCTGAAGTAGCTAATTCTCTCAACTCCCAACCGGATGATACACTGCACTGAACTTTTTTAATGCACAGAAATTTTTTTGCGATATTCTAAACAGTTTTTGTACGCATTAATATTGCTGTATTTAATTCCAAAGGAAAGCATTCACCAGTATATGTTTTTTTTTTTTTTTTTTTTTTTTTTTT
>NW_024879167.1:502291-538105 GCF_018340385.1 Cyprinus carpio | reverse complement strand
CAGCGTGAACAACTTAATAGCCACAGAGCTAACTTCTTGAAGACTGGAAATAAAATGCATCCCCTAGACGGCAGTTATTAGACGTGGTACACCGGGAAAATACTGTTTGTTAGGTTGCTTATTATGTCATATAAAACGCAATAAGATAAACAAAAAACTGTTGCCCATATAATCTAAAAATGTTGCAGAATAGTGGAGGAGAATGAACTTACAGGGGTTTGTGCGTACGTGAGTAGGTGAAATGGCGGACATCTGGCCCACAACACAAAATCATCACCATTTGGCTGGCGGGTGTATGGTGCTAATTTCCATCTCTGAGTTACCATGCTTGGCAAAATGTCACGACTTTCTCACTTATAGCCTGTAAAGTAACCCTAAACTTCATGCCAAGTTAATACATTTAAATGTAATTTTGTAGTGCATTAAACTATATAGTATGTTTGTGAAAAATTAAAGTAATTCACTTTAAGAAAGAAAATTCTGTCATCATTTACTCACTCCCCACTTGTTCCAAACCCTTATGAGTTTATTTCTTCTGTTGAACAGAAGAAAAAATGTTGAATCTGAACGAGTTGATGAGCCTCATTGGCTTTCATAGTAATTTTTCCTACTATGAATGTGAACTACTCCTTTAAGTTTTGTTTGCCGTTTATCAGCATCAAAAGGAGGAAGAAACAGAGATCTCCAGAACCCAGCAGTGTGTCTGTGAAGAGTGACACATCCATGAAGAGACCCCCTGAATTCAGGTATAAACATTTACTTGCTACTTTATATTGTGAATCTCAGATGAACAATGATTTAATTAATATAAAAAACAGTAAATGCACATTAAAATAAGTTAATCAAAATATGTATTTAATAACTATATTCAGCGATCTAAACCCTGCCTCTGCTTATTATAATGATAGATTTTACTGACATGAACATATTTTATATAAAAAGTTGCTTTGAACACTGACTGTGGGAACACACACACTGGAGGACTGGAGACCTGCAGAGAGTCAAGATCAGCATCAGATATAAAACCCAGCAATGGAAGAACAAATATGAGAGATTTATTTTGGAGGGAAATGAAACTCAAGAGAATGAAACCCTCCTGAACAGGATCTACACACAGCTCTACATTATAAAGGGAGAGAATGAAGGAGTGAATGAAGAACATGAGGTTTTACAGATGGAGAAAACAGCCAGAACAAAACACTCACAAGACACTTCCAATCGACTGCAATGACATCTTTAAAGCCTCATCTGAAGCTGGTAGTGAGGAGAAAGACCAGATCAAGACTGTTCTTACTAAAAGGTATCGCTGGAATCGGGAAAAACTGTCTCTGTGCAGAAGTTCATTCTGGCTGGGCAGAGGGAAAAGCCAATCAGGATGTAGATTTCATGTTTGTACTTCCATTTCGAGAGCTGAACCTGATCCTAGATCATCAGTACAGTCTTCACAGACTTCTTCTGGACTTTCATCCTGAACTTCAAGAATCTGGAGTCAAACATTTATGAGAGATGTTGTAAAGTTGTGTTCATCTTTGATGGTCTGGATGAAAGCAGAATCACACTGATGTTTTCAGATGATCAGAAAGTTTGTGATGTGACTGAGACTTCATCAGTGGCTGTGTTGATGTCAAGCCTCATGAAAGGAGAGCTGCTTCCCTCTGCTATCATCTGGATCACCTCCAGACCAGCAGCAGCCAATCAGATCCCCTCCAAATACATCCACCGTCTGACAGAAATTCAGGGATTCACTGAGCCTAAGAAGGAGGAATATTTCAGGAAGAGAATCAGTGATCAGCTTCAAGCCAGCAGAATCATCTCACACATCAGAAGAGCAAGAAGCCTCCACATTATGTGCCACATCCCTGTCTTCTGCTGGATCTCATCCACTGTGCTTCAGAAGCTCCTGGAAGAAGATCTGCGTGCAGAAATCCCTCAAACTCTGACTGAAATGTACATCCAATTCCTGCTGATTCAGATCAAACATGAGGAACCAGAAGTATGATGAGAGAGATCCAGAGAAACTCCTGCAGTCCAACAGAGAAGTGATTGTGAAACTTGCTGAAGTGGCTTTCAAACAGCTGATTAGGGGCAATGTGATGTTCTATGAGGAGGACCTGATTGAGAGCGGCATAGATGTCACTGATGCCTCAGTGTATTCTGGGATTTGTACTGAGACTCTTTAAGGAGGAGAGTCTTTGATTCATCAGAGGAAAGTCTTCAGCTTCATTCATCTGAGCGTTCAGGAAGATTTCTCGCTGCAATTCTATGCATTTTACTATTAGGTAATATACATATTGATACATTGCAGTTTTGTGATGTGACGCACAATCTGCATAGAGATGCAGTAAATAAGGTCCTTGAGAGTAAAAATGGACATCTGGATCTGTTCCTGCGGTTCCTGCTGGGCGTCTCACTGGAGTCCAATCATAGACTCTTACAGGATCTACTGACACACACAGAGAACAGCTCAGAGAGCATCAGGAGAACCACACAGTACATTAAAGAGAAGATCAAAGATGGACATGAACTCTCCACTGAAAGATCCATCAATCTGTTCCTCTGTCTGCTGGAAGTAAAAGATCAGACTCTTTCCAGTGAGATTCAGGGGTTTGTGAAATCAAACAAACACTCAGAGAAGAAACTCTCTCCTGCCCACTGCTCAACAATCTCCTACATGCTTCAGGATGTTAGAGAAGCCGCTGGATGAGCTGGGACCTCAAGAAATACAACACATCAGATGAGGGCAGAAGAAGACTGATACCAGCTGTGATCAACTGCAGAAAAGCCCTGTAAGTGTTTAGTCATGTCTTAATCATTTCATTTGAATTTAACAAGAATTAAGCTGATATTAGTTATCATGTGTTTCTGCTCTCTTTCAGTCTTGCTGGGCTGTAATGTCACTGGCTCAGTCCTGTAACACTGTGGCATCAGCCCTACAATCCTCAAACTGTGTCCTGAGAGAGCTGGATCTGAGTAACAATGACCTACAAGATTCAGGAGTGAAGCTGATCTCTAATGGTTTAAAGAGTACAAACTGTCGACTGGAGATACTGAGGTATTACAAACATATAAGAGATGATGTACAGATGGCCAGTTGTAATGTTCATGGGTGTCTGTATTTTATTTGATCTCCTCTTTTATAAATTATCTGACTGTGTGTGTCTGTAGATGATCTGACTGTGTGTGTGTGTTTTTAGGTTGTGAGTTCAAACCCCTCACACCTGAGAGAGCTGGATCTGAGCTACAATCACCCAGGTCCATCAGGAGTCCAGCTGCTCAAACAAAGATATGAGGATCCAAACTATAAACTGCACATACTCAAGTATGTGGGGCTGTTATGACTCATATGTGTATCTGTATGTGATCTGGGTTACCTAAGAGGGATTTTTTGCAGCTTGCATTTGTGAGGTCTTTGTAAAAAGGGACCGACGAAGGAAGGTGCAGACAAGGATCTAGGTGTAGGATGATTTAATAAACAAAACCATCAGGAATCAAGGAATATGCATGGGCTGGAACACAAACATCTACATCTATCTACTGACAAACCAGCACAGTAAACACAGGGCCTTAAATACACAGGATAACTAACTTAACTAAATTCAGTTAAATCAAAAAGCACACACAGGCAGAATATGTGTTTACTATATTTCATGCACACTACTCACATTGTGTGTGTTTTGATCAAATGATTAAACTGCTTAAATCATATGAATTACTTTTATAATGCCTTTATGTCCTTTTTGGATCTTGAAACAATGGACAGAAATGTCTCAGGTTTCATTAAAAATATCTTTATTTGTGTTTGGAAGATGAATCTGATGGGTCTGAAGGGTTTGGAACGACATGAGGGAGAGAAATGATAACAGAAAAGCTACGAAACTAATTTGTAGTTTTAACAATCTTCCTTCATATAAAATCTTTTTTGTTTGTGTGTTTGTGTTTGTCTCTACTAGTTTGGACCATGGAGGACATTTCAGAATCAAACCAGGACTGAGAAAATGTAGGTCCTCTCTCTCTCTCTCTCTCTCTCTCTCTCTCTCTCTCTCTTCAAAACACACGACACACCTGTGCATATTTAATGCTGCCATAGATGATTTTTATCTCTCTTCTTGTGTTCAGATGCCTGTGATCTCACACTGGATCCAAACACAGCACACACTCAACTCATCCTGTCTGAAGACTACAAAAAAAACTGGAATGTGTGAAAGATCATCAGCAGTATCCTGATCATCCAGACAGATTTGCGCAACAAGAGCAGGTTATGTGCAGAGAGAGTCTGACTGGACGCTGTTTTACTGGGAGGTTGAATGGAGCGGCTCAGGTCCATGTAGCAGTGACATATAAAGAAATCAGCAGGAAAAGTGGGATTGACTGTTGGTTTGGACTTAATGAAAAGTCCTGGAGTATGTATTGTTTCTGATATGAATTATACTGTCTGGTACAATAATAACAGCACTGATGTATTTGGCCCTTCAGCTCGCTCTAATAGAGTAGGTATATATCTGGACTGTCTGTCTGGCATTCTGTCCTTCTACAGTGTCTCTGACACAGACACACGCACACACATATACACATTCAACACCACATTCACTGAACCCCTCTATGCTGGATTTGGGGTTTATCCTGAATCTTCTGTGTCTCTGTGTCAGATTTAACAACCTTTTGTAAAGAACCACAGAGACACAGAAAAGAAAAGAAAAAGTTATTGCGATTTTATATCTTACAATTGCAACTGTCTTGATATTGTGTCATTTAATAGTCACAAGTACAAGAAATAGAGTTGCAATTGTGAGATAAAGTCAGCTTGTAATATACCTTTGCAGTGTGAGATACAAAGTTGCAGTTATGGGTAGTTGCATTTCCAGTATTTAAAGTTTTATTGTAAGATATAAAGTCATAATTACCAAAAAAATCCCACTTTTCAGAAAGTCACCATTGCACGAAAATGAATGAATCAAATTTTGACATACAGTTCACATGGATATTAATGATCAAATAGCTTATTAAATGTAGAGTGCTGTGAATTTGAAGTTGCAAGATATTCTGGGTTGCAGTGTCATTCAGTGTATCATCTAGGATTCCCTTTAACATGGAATGACTTTCACAAATGCAAATAAAAGATGTGATTGGTTGGATTTTCTGCCACATTGTTAATGTAACTGATATGGAAATCATACTGTTATATTGAGTAGAATTAACATAAAATTTGGTCATACCTGCATAGGAGTGTTTTCCCCTTTGTGTCATTAAGTTTTAATTTGCTGTGTTGGCTCTTTTTCCCTTTTTCACCATAATTGCATGGGAGTTGGTTTTATTTGAGCTCTCAACAGTCTTATTTTATATTTATTTTAATTTTCAGAATGAAAGGTGATGTTCTGTAGAAACACTCTGGGCTCTTCATTTGGTGTGATCTTATTAAAGCTACTGTAGATGTTGTCACTGTATCAAATTGTTAAGAGCTGTTAGATCAGCGTTTTTCTCTTTGTTCAATATCATAGTTAAAATAATTGTTTAATGAGTTTTGTGCAACACTGATAGTATGTGCAGTATTTCCGAATGAGTTTTATTGCCGTTTTCTTTTTTTAACATGATTGAGTTTCATGTAAAAAATTATGTTATCTAAAGCTATAATTAATTCAGTGATTCATGTCAAATTTATTTTTCTACCTAAAAATTTCATGTTACTGTTTCTATTTTACATTTGTTTTTGCCTATGTTTTGGATTGGTTTTGTCAAAACATTTTGTCAGGTAACCTAAAATGTGCATGTAGTAACATCTAAATTGAATATCCAAATGAATAATTATTGAATCAAGATGATTTCATGAGGTTGCAAGTGAAAGTAACAGATCAGGTGAAAATGTCTCTTTATTTTGACAGCTGCACAGTTTAATACTTGGGTTACTGGTTTTCTTCAATAAATCTTTATGCATGGTCACTCTCTGTCATGTTATATCATTATATTTCAGAGTCAGGACTGAGAGATCCAGATTACAGTCTTTATTTAGCTGATCGTACATTTAGACAACACAGTGATTTAGTGTGTGATTACAGCATGCATTCAGACAGATGTCACTCACACACTGTCTGCTCTCCTCTATTTCATGTGCCTTTCTTTTTTTCCCTCTCATCTCTCAGTCTGTTTTTCATTCTTCATCTTCACTGGTTGCTCTCTCATGTAGAAATGGATGTTGCTGGTGTCTCTTTTGCTGGTGTTTGCTTCTGTGATTTTGTGTTTGAAGGGGGTTTTTGTCTTTGTGGGACACAGCCGGTGTCTGCCCCTGTTCTGTCTGATTTATCAGACTGCTGTGAGCTGGGAGTGAGAGACAATATTCCATAGGGTTGCACAAATCCCTCTGCTTAGACAGTGACATCACTATTTTGGATTTACCTTTAGTACAAAGTGTGTGTGTGTGTAAAGCTACGTTGACTTATGTTATTCATACAATACCTACTCACAAATAAACATTAAATAGGGAGCCGGCTGCAATGAATTTCTGTGCAAAACAGCTTTTACTACAAACACTTCCACACAAGAACATTGATATCACACAAGGAACATTTTGATAGAAAAAAAAAAATATTTGAAGTAGATAAAATTAGAATAAATAAAATGGAAATGTCTACATACTACATACTATTACTACTGTAAACTTTGCAAATAGGACATCAGCCCATTCAAGTCAATGAACAATAACAAAGTGGGCTACCCAATGACAGAGGCACGCAGGGTTTTTTTTCCACTGGAGTACTCACGTGAAGGATGCGTGCACAACTAATAACTAATATCATCACGCTATAAAGGGTTGGCCTGCGCTGGGTGCGCACCTCCCCCTATAACTGTTCTGTCTCGCGGAGGAGCTCATTTGTGTGCATCTGTGTGAAACACGCATAGGAAAAAAGAACGACAGAAAGAACGGCTCCCCTCCAGCCGCGACTCGGCTCCCATCTTTCATGTTTATGAGCTGTTCAAAAGAATCGGTTCGTTCGCGAACGTCACAACTCTATTGACCACACAGGGCCTCGCGCCTCTATAGGGCCTCGCTCTTTGCCTGCATTTTATGTTGTTTATGTCCAATTTTTATATCTGTTTTTCCACCTATTTTGTCCTTTGAAAGACTAAAATAGTAATATCTGATAGACAGTATAAGATTGAGTAAAGCTGTTTGTGGTTAGGATGACACATTTTTTTAAAAGTTAAACTTTTAGGCTGGTCTGCCTCAGTGGACCATCAGCGCTCGTCAATGTCATAATGATCGAGATCCAATCAAATCAAAGAAGGCAGGTCTTACTGTCACTGTCACAATGCAACAAGAGTTCGTGGAAAGATCTAAGTAGTATTGTATTTAAAAAAAATGTTCAGCGACCGACAGTAATAGACTATCTAGTGATGCAAACATTTTATGAAATGGCTCCGTATTGAATTGAAAATATGCGAACATGATTAAATCATAAATGAACGTGACGAGACGTTTTTGACTATTAGACATACGAATAAAAGTGAATGTGCACTTTTTAAAATAATATATAATTTTCAAATAGTGTAAATTGATAACTAGGGGAGAGCGGGGCACAAAGTAACACTTTTTGACTTTCTCAGTTTGTGTACATCCACATGGGGTTCAGAATATATATTTTTTTTATCCACAGTAATTTTACACTTGTCTAGTACACATATGTCACTTTGTTTCATAATTATAGTGTATACTTTTTTCTTTATTTACCCTCAAAAAATGGAAGTGAAATGTAACAACATGCTCCGTAGGTGGGGTACATTGTAACATCTGAGGGGCATGTTGTAACATGACCATATGACATCTTAAAATGTTATCTGATCGAATGAAAAAAAAAATATACAAAAATATATACAAATATATACAATAAAATAATGGCTTTTTTTTAAGAATTAAAAAAATCTGATTTTAGTGTTTGACAATGAACACATTGCAACCATGCTTGGGACGACCCACATAAACAAGCAAAATTGCTTTATATGTCTTAAAATAATAATTTCTAAACATTAAACATTGACTGTCAGTCTTTATTCACCTTTTTCTCAGTCTTTATTCACCTGTTCCTGGTGACGCACTGGTCCGCCCGCTCAGAAGCCATGCTACAGGCGGCTCTTGATGACGTAGACTGGGACATGTTTCGGGCAAGTTCATCTGACGTTAGCGAGTTCACGGATGCAGCATTAAGCTTTGTAAACACGCTAGCTGAACAAGCTACGGATACAATAACTATAAGGACCTTCTCAAATCAGAAACCTTGGGCAGACAGAACAATCCGTGCAGCAGTAAACAAACGCACTGCTGTTTACAACGCCGGTCTTTTGTCAGGAAACATGAGTGAGTACAAAGCATCGTGCTATGCTCTCTGATGCGCAGTAAGAGCCACCAAACACAGATACAGGGAATGCATAGAGTCACATTTCCAGCTAAATGACTCCCGACGCATGTGGCAAGGACTAAGGACCATCTGTGCCTTTGGAAATAAATCCTCTGCAGAGGTGAGAGCAGATCCATCGCTGGCTGACGAGCTAAACACTTTCTACGGCCGCTTTGAAAGCAGTCTAAGCAGCGCGAGTCTGCCGATCAGTGCGTCAGGAAGCAGCAATCAGAGCAGCAATAATCATGTAATCACCGTGTCGGAGGACGAGGTTTGGAGGGCTCTAAAGTGAGTGAACGTCAGGAAAGCAGATGGGATTTTTTGGCCGTGTTCTGAGGTCCTGCACTGATCAGCTCACTGGTTTGTTTACATCCATTTTTAATGAGTCTCTTGCTACAAATCGGTGGTTTCCCACCTCCTTCAAAAAATCTGTCATCACATTGCCTCTTGTACATCCCTGTGTATCTTAATATTTAAGACTACAGTTTACTTTCATGCACATTATTTTCCATTCTATATTTAATTCTACAGTATACATCTTTTTTTATATTTTATTCTTTTATTTTTATTGTTTACTTTTAATTCTTTCATAGCTATATTTATGTATATTTTCATCTGTGTTGTATTCTTTAATAATTGCACTGTCCATGGAGCGGACCTGACTCACATTTCACTGCTGGTTATATATGCTCTATATAATTGTGTATGTGACAAATAAAAATCTTGAATCTTGTTTCTTAATACAGTTTATTAAAGTAAATAGTAAAATTACATTGTTAATGTCACAGAATAGCATATTGTAATGCAGTGTTACAACGTGCCCCATCTGTGCAATTGGAATTTAAAACTGGTTAGTGTCTTCTGCTAGTTATCAAAGCATTAAAAAAACAATCTGAACTGATAAATAACAGATTGGGGATTAAAATAATAGCAGATTTGTCTAATTTTTTAAAGTATTAGCAGATTTTTATAATGAAAAATTTACTTAAGCCAGAATTTTAATTCTACTATGGTAAAATAAATGCAATATCTTCAAAATATTTGTTAATTTTGGCACACTTTTTTTTCTATATAATGTTGATATGGTAACTAATAAATATTGTAAATTATGTTATGCTAGCATGTGTGGAAATATTCAAACCATGTGTGTTACAACTAACCCCACGTTACATTGTGCCCCGTGCTCCCCTACTACAAATAGGCTATAAGTACAAACTTATAACTTATTTTAGCATTCTTATTTACTTATTCCATTTAATCACTTTTAATTGCTTTATTATTATTATTATTATGCGGTAGATCTTTGACTAGCTGACTAGCCACAATTCTTATGAGCATGTGCGAGACCATGAATCGTGCGCAAGCATGTCAGTGAGCACGGCATCACAATCGATCAGATGTTAAAGTTACGTTCATTATAGCTTGTCTTACCTGTACCTGTCACCCATATTTTCAGCATGGAAACACAAATGACATACTCAAAATAAAAAAGTTGCTGCTCATGAGTATTTCTTATTAGATACGTAATCAACATATGTTCACAAAGCAGACACTTTAAAGTTTACTCTTCAGGAATCAGAGTGTACTCAGACTGTTATGATAATAGAGATACTGTATATTAGCTCAAACATGAAAACAACAAAATAAAAATATGTTTTACAAAAAATTTTTTTTTAAATGTATTAAAAAAATTGTTGATGTAGTTTATGATTTTAGAAACACAATGAAGCTAAAGCCACAAGTCCAATACCAATACTTTATTTGAAATTTCAGAACATAATCTCTGAAACTGTGACTTTTATGAACTTTTTCTAAGACCATGTCATGTGTGTTTTTAGACAAGGCTAATAAAAGGCTAATAAAATTGATTTATGAGCCCTGTAAGCTCTCCTGTAAGCTGTTGTCTCATGTTTGGCTCAGCAAACTGGCCCATTCATGATTCTATTGTTTTTTTGCCCGACAAGCTTTTCACACTTCCGCCAAGGAAAGAGACATTATCCTCATTATCCCTTTATCAGTATTCTTTTGTTTTATTTAGACATTTGCCAACAAACAACAAAACATTTTCTTACGACCTTAAGTGAATTATTATGACTAAATGCATTGTGAAGAAGAGCTGCACCTGTTATGTAACTGCATTAGAGCTAACAATAGCATCAAGCTACATAAGACAATTTCTGAGATTATTAGTACACTTTTACACAAAACTCACTTTAAACCATCATTGAGTGTTTGTAATACCTCCCTTTTGCGATCTCATGTGGAATTTGGTCGTTTATTGTTGTAAAATATGCTATTTATAAAAATATGCTATTTATAGCCTTTTATATCGCTGCAGCACCGTGAAAGAACTTCAATGCTTCTTGGGCTTTTCCAACTTCTACCGACGCTTCATTAATAAGTACAGTATTCTCAGTGCTCCTCTCACATCTATGCTCAAGAACCGGCCCGAGTCTCTATCCTGGACAACACCTGCCTGAGAAGCATTCTCCCAACTACAACATGCCTTCCTATCCGCTCCGATCCTGGTTCATCCCAATCCAGATCTGCCATTCATGGTGGAGGTGGTTGACGACTCGGCAACCAGTTGTCGGATTGGTACTCTCTCAGCGGCAGGGTGATCCCCCACGGCTCCATCCATGTGCCTTCTACTCCAAGAAGTTATCCCCGGCAGAGCAGAATTACGACGTGGGAAATCGTGAGCTCCTAGCCATTAAATTAGCTCTAGAGGAATGGACACACTGGCTGGGAGGGAGTCAAGCATCAACTCGAGGTCATTACTGATCATTGCAACCTTGAGTCTCTCAGAGAAGCAAATGCTTGAATCATCGCAGGGGCCCGATGGGCTCTCTTCTTCACCCGATTCAACTTCAAAGTCACCTATAGATCGGGTGACAAGAACTGTAGCGCGGATGCCCTTTCTCGTCTTTAACAAGCTGATCCTGAACCATCAGTTCCTGAAACCATTCTCCCTCCAGCCATGCTAATCAGTCCGATCCAATGGACCATCAACCAACAGACCATCAATGAGAATCAACAAGACCCTGCTCCGCTACAGGGGAGGTCCAGAGGGGCGTCTCTACATTCCTCCAACTCATCGTCACCCTCTTGGCTTCATACATCACTGGGCTCTGGACAGGAGAAGGACCCCCTCGCTCCTGAGACAATGCTATTGGTGGCCCTCCATGTCTTGGGATGTCTCTCGATATGTACAGGGATTTTCATTCTGTGCCATTGCTGACACCTCTAGGAAGCTACCAGAAGGGAAACTCATGCCTCTGCCCATCCCTGAGCATCCCTGGACGCACATTGAAGTGGACTTTATAACCAATCTTCCTCCATCCCAAGGATACACGGGCGTCTGGTCGTGGTCGATCGAGTTCTCTAAATCCTGCATAACACATTCCCACTCAAGGGTCTGCCTACTGCTCTAGAGATGGCAGAGGCACTCTTTCATCAAGTTTTCCACCACTTCGGACTCCCAGAAGACATTGTCTAGGATAAGGTCCCCAATTCATCTCACGTGTCTGGACACGCGTCTCCTAGGGGTGATCATCAGTCTCTCCTCCGGATACCATCCTCAAACCAACGGCCAGACTGAACATAAGATCCCAGGAAGTCGGGAGATTCCTGAGACTGTATATGACCAATACCTACCCTGGGCAGAATATGCACAGAACTCACTCCGTCAAACCACCACGGGGCTCACCCCGTTCCAATGTGTTCTGGGCTATCGACCACCTCTCTTCCCCTGGTCGGGTGAGCCCTCCGAGGTTCCAGCTGTCAACCACTGGTTCCAGCAAAGCGAGAGGGTCTGGTACTTGGCTCACGTGCATCTCCAACACTGACCAGTTTTAATCTGAACAGCTTTTAACGCTGAGTGGATGGTTAGATGCATGATGGACTAGTATTAAAAAATAAATAATAATAAAATAAAGGTCTTTCCAGCACTAATTAAGTTAATAACATTACTGCTTTTTTTAATCATCTTGTTTCAGTTATAAATTTGACTGGTAAATGATAAAGAATTATATTAAAACTTGTTTTGAACAATTTATTTGTCATTTAAATATTGATTTTAAGTAGGGAGGCAAAAACATCGTAAATCTGATTTTTTGTGAAAAAAATCTGGGATTTTTTTTTAGGCCATCGCCCAGCCCTAATGCAAGTGTTTTTTTTTGTTTTGTTTTTTTTTTTTTTTTTGTGTTTTGCAACTTTCTCTGAAATTAAGTTATAATAACTAATAAACTTATACAGTAGTCATCATTTGAAGTGGATCAAACCTTTCTTTAAAGTTGTTTTAAAACCAATATGTCCTAAAAACCTGTTCTGCAAGTTTGAAACCCTCATAAGACACTCTGTCTATATGAAAGAGCAAGAGATTCACACCTTTATCTCGACCCCCACAAGCTATACAGAACTACCCCAAAACCCCCTCCAGCTGAACTGAACTCGGGTCTGTTTTTTGGCTGTGAGGAATGGTGTGTTGTGCATGTTACTGGGTTGAAACATTGCCTGCACTCACAGCATCCCTACTCTTTTTATTCATTATTTTTCCCGTATCCCCATATTATTATTATCACTAGACCAAAATAATAACAAATTATGCAATTGATAATTAATCATATTTTTTAGAAAATCGTAGACGTTTGTGAACCTAGAAGTTTGAGGCAGGGCTTTCTGACCAAGCGGAATCTTTCTTCACGTCAGCTGCTCCTGCTTCACAGCGAGCGCGAGCTCTAACTGACCCAGCTTCACCGTCCACATTTGGATTTTATAAAATCAAGTTTGAGGAGAATACAACTCATTGATCATGAGCCCAACATCTAGCAAGGCTGGAAAACATTCAGTCTACCTGAAGGAAGACGTATTTCATTGAGCTTATGCTGTTAAATAGAGATTAAAAAAAAAAAAAACACTGCAGGCTATTCTTAAAGTTGGAGCTCATTATATTGAAGTACAAATCCAAACACCAGGAAGCACCTACACTCTCTAATGTTTCTTTCATTAAAAAAAGTATTAATTGCTTTTATTTATTCACTAGGCTATATGGTTGAAATAATAATTTTAGTTGAAAACTTTAAGTGCCATTGTTTAAAAAAAATGAAAGTTTCATAGACCTTCAGTTGTTCATGCTTTAAATCCAAATGGACAGACATAGGCCTATATTATGTACATTACAAATTTTTGGATCGTCCCTTATTTTCTTAAAGAGTAAATACTTATTTTCTTCAAGAATAAACATTATAAATAAAGAATAAAATAAAAGAACCTCTATTAGCCCTTATTTTCCATTTCTGAAGTTAATTTGGCAACTCTATATGATGATGTGACTCCCTGACAGTGGCATGTTGCTCAAAAAATAAATAAATAAATAAATAAATAAATAAATAAATAAAATGAATCCTTGTTAGAGCTATGTGAGTGATTATTAGATTTAAAAAATAAAAAAAAAAAGTGTGTGCTTGGTTTCCGAAATGGAAAACGAATACAGCTTGTAAAAAATGATATGACAAAAAAGTCATGATAACATATGATTAATTCATAGAAATAATTTAAGCAATTAAAACTTTTTTTTTTTTTTTAAATACCATATTCAACTTGAATTTCAATACTATTAAACTGACTTTAAAATCTTAAGGAGTTTATAAGTTGAAACGGTAAAATGGTCACAGTGCATGTTAAATAGCCTCAAATTAACTTATCTTGTATAGTATCCGAAGACCTTGGATTTCATGTAGCATAAAACAACAATATATTTTGACTTTTTTTTTTTTTAATGAACGATTCCTGTATATAATATGTGACAGCAACCTTTACATCAAACATTTTGAAATCGTCCACAGCTGAGCATCGCGGGAGGCAGATTGAGCGCGCGGAGTGAATGCGCATGCACAAGTAATTTTCAGATGAAATGGAAAAATAAAGCTGGATAAAAACCATACACGAAAACTTGTAAATAGTTACAACATAGCCTAGATTAGGCCATACTCTGTTCCTATGTATATAATGTAAATTTTGTTAACTCCACAATAACACATTTTAACCGATTAATCGCCTATTTTCGTTGCTGCATTTTTTTTTTTTTAAACACGCTTAAAAAATTAATTACATTTGTGAGAGTTGCATTTTATTACATTCAGAAATAATAACGGCAGTCCTTATAATGCTATAGGCTAATGTACCCAACAGGATATTTTAGTTCCCTTCACTTTACACAACAAATCCTTTAAATGTAAAAAATTTATCAGAACAGAACAAGAATTACAAGATATATAATTCCTAATGGATAATGTAATTGCAAGTATATAATAATATAGGCTTAGAAACTAAAACCCCAAAAACTAATTAAAAAGTAATTTAAAGCTTGATACATAAGTGGTAAGTAGTCGGGCTTATCTCTCTAATCGGAACAAATTCCAAACATGTGTGCCCCAGTTGAAGCTAACTCTTATTCATTAGGAAAAGAGGGCTTGGGATTTCACACGTGTTTCAAGTATCTAGCAAAAAAAACAAAAAAAAAAAATCATAACATGAGCAAAAATATGCCAAGTGGACCGTTTGCTCACCGTGGCTAGTGAACGAACGCTGTGTAGATATGGTGCGGTGAATCCGGCACCAGCCTCGATCAAAGTCAACAATTCACAATTTTTGGTGGTCAACACAGAAATGCATAATCAAAGCATAGTGTTAGCAGTTTGAAAAATCAAGAAATAACAGAGTGAATAAGATATTGTAAATGCGCCGTTCTCAATTTTGAGACCACCCTATGCTGCGACGACGACAAGTACTCCCTCGCTGCGAGGTAGCGCGGCTGGACGTCACGTAGTAAGTTCAGGATTGGGTTTAGCGCATGGACAGGTGAAGACCTTCATTCATGTAGCATACAACAACCAATATATTTGAGCTTTTTTTTTTTTAATGAACAATTCTGCTATATAAATGATCGTCAGCACTTTACATCAAACATTTTGAAATCGTCCCCCAGCTGAGCATCGCGGGAGGCAGATGAGCGCGCGGAGAGAGTTTTGTGAATGCGCATGCACAAAGTCATTTTCGATGATGGGAAAAAAAATAACGCTGGATAAAAAACATACACGCAACTTGTAAATAGTTAACAAATAGCCTCGATTAGGCCCATACTCTGATCCTCTGTCTATAATGTAAATTGGTTAACCACAATAACAACAGTTTAACCGAAATTTTGCACTTTTTTAACACCAACAAACGCTATTTTCGTTGCGCCTTTTTTTTTTTAAACACGCTACCACCAAATTAATTACCATTTGTGAGAGTTGCATTTTATCTACATGCAGAAAATAAGGAAACGGCACGTTCCTTATAATGATTAGGCTATGTGACCAACAGGAGATTTTGAGTCCCTTCACGTTTACAAACAAAATCTGTAAATGTAAACAATTTACCCGAACAGAACAAGAATGACAAATTATATCATTTAACGATAAACGTCATTGCAGTATATAATAATGTAGGCGTTGTAAACAAAACCAAAAAAAATAATAATAATAAATAATTAAAGCGATTACAGTGACGTAAGGTTGGGCTAAATCCTGTCATTCGGAAAACAAATCCAACTGTTGCATTGCAGCTAAACTGCTTATTCATTAGGTAAAATGGCTTTGGATTTTCACACGTGTTGCAGATCTGCAAAAAAAAAAAAAAAAAATCATAATGAGCAAAATTAATGCCAAAGTGTACCGCTCCTGATCACCGTCGGCTATGTGAACGACTGCTGTTCCGATATGTGAGTGTGAGTGGCACCAGCGCGAGCAAAAGTCACAATTGCATTTGGTGGTCACACAGTGAAATGCATAATTTCAAAATGCAAAGTGCCTAGCAGTTTGAAAAATCAAGAATAATAACAGAATTGAATAAGAATACTTGTAAATGCTTGCACGTTCTCATTTGAGACACCCTCGCTGCGACTGAGGGACAAGTTACTCACGCTGAAGAGTAGCGGTGACGAACCGTACGTACGGAAGGTATGTGTTTTACGCACATGCGCAAAGTGCAGGAAGGTAGGCTATAGCAGGCAGGCGCATTAACCTGGTGAACCAGCGCAACGTGTGTAATTTGCATTGCATGGATGGCCACTAGTGTTTAGGTCTGGGGCATTAAAATGCATTGCACCTACTTTCAAAGCATACTCGATAACAACTTTAAGTTTAAGAACATTAAGGTGTAGTAAAAAAGGATCGGGAAAAACAAAAACACCCAGTAAAATCTAATCAGGCAAACAGCACTATCATTATTTTAAACATGTATAATCTGAGGTTTAAAATTATACGGAATTACAGAGTTTATCTGTAATATTGTGTAGTATTTATTTACACTATATTAACACTTGTGCACTTTACTCACTAGTATATTGTAATATTACACTTTAATGGCACCTCATATAGTCTCATTGCGCAATGTTTAAGAAGCTTGTAAAACAGATGAAAATCAGTATGATCAGCGCTCTGGTGCAGATGGTAAGACATTGTTGTTGTACAATTTGATGCTATTCGACCCGGTTCAAATCTGCTTTTGGACTGAGATTTTTTTTTCTCCTTTTCAAATTTCAAATCACATCAGCAAAGCGTTTATTTTCAATGGAAAATGAAGGAAATAATCAAACAAAGTATCAGGTAGGGTTGTGAGGGAGGGCTTTATTGTTCCCAATAAGGTGGAATCCATTTAATAATTTTAATTAAAATTCAATTTAATCAATAAGTTATTGTGCATACAGTTTTATAATGTACTACAATACTGAGGTCCAGATACTTGCCACTATTTACAATAGAAGTAGTATAAATATCAAGAAAAACAATCCTGCTATTTTAACATAGATGTAAATAGAATCTATAGCTATTTGCACTTAGTGTAACTGCCTTTCGCTATTGTAAATATTTCTCTGCCACTTGGGTCTGTTTAGCATCTATTTGTATAACTTTAATTTTGGACAGTTTTCTTTTGCTTTGGAAAATCTTCATGTGCCATGTTCAAGCCAGTATCAGTAGTTGTAAGTTCAATTGACTACATACAGTATATTTTCAGTGTCTGCATCCCCTTTTATGCAGGTTGTTACATGAAACTTTAAGTGATAACCAGAACATCTTTTGGATCGAATAAACCTACACAGGATTCATTTCACTCATCAATTCCCAGGTTGACAGTCTTTAAATATCTCACCTGGAACCTCTGTTTTATATGTGCAGACAATGCACTCCAGTTGCTCTCCACCTTTACATAAACGAACAAAACACTTAAAAGCAATATTAAATCATTTTGAAGAAGAAAGGCAGACTGAGCCACATCAGGTGGAAATAGGACCAATGGATTTTAATAATTATAGGATGCTGTTTAGAAAATGCTTTTATTTGATTTGTCTGTAAAGTGAATTTAAGTTATAGGTCAGCACTAGGCATCAACTAATTAATCAAGTTTGTCAAGTCAAAATTTAGGTAATTCCAATGCTGCTCGAGAAAGTATAGCGCTGAAAATTGACGTTTATTCAATTAGAAAATTTTCCGTTGAGGCCATTTTTTTAATCAAACAAGATCAATAGCTTGTGATCAATGTGTTTCCCAACATATCATTCCTAAGCATAAGGCAGCTAAACAGCTGTGATCCCATTAGACAATGTGGCATAATAAACAGTCATCAGCTTCCAAATCAATACAGGCTTTAGGTCAGCGTCTAACAGCAAAGTGTTGAAAAAGCGACCAAAGCGGTGTGTTCGACTGATTAAATTACTTTTGTTCAGCATGTAGGCAACACAGCTGGGACTGAATAGCAAATCAAGTCACAAAGGGCACATTGCCTAAAACAATGCCCAGTTCTCTGAGCATGGGAGCCAATGATGTGAGGCTTTCTCAGCTCCAGCCCTTATTGTGTGCCCGATGAAAGAAAATTGCATTAATTACAAGCAATTTGTGGATAGAAGATGGGTGTGTGTGTGTGTGGGAAGGCTGGGGGGTAATTGGAGGAGGGCGTCACTGAGACCGAACTCAGTAACCTGTGACAGCTTTAATCAGTAAAGCAGTGGCTTTCATCTCAGCGGATGGGCATCCTGCCACCCGAAGCTCCTCCGGAGATGGGGTGGCCTACCGAGTCCACTCTCTCTGGCCACATAAGGGGTCAGAGGCGGCATACAGTCTGCTGCAGGAACCGCGACGAGGAAAGCGAACCATCTGGATAAAATTGCTGTCAGAGTAGTGTGCCTGTGATCGTTGGGCAGGTTTCACCACCCTCTGCGAGATGCTGCGGTCAGCAACTATGAGCAGTCCCCCATGCCAGACTGTGATGCATGTTGTCAGGATGCTGTCGATGTCGCGCGGTAAAAGTTCACCATTTTGGCTGAAGACATTAGGGTTCTTCTTCAGTGTCTGAGGAAGGCAGCTGGTGAGCCAAAGAGCCTCTGATACCACTCTATCAGAGAAATTTCAAAACAGATAGTTGAGAGGAGACAGACAGAGAGAGATGAAAGAGACAGACACTCAAATACTTTCACACCAGCACATCTTCACTTGGTAGGGGTTAAAGTGTTTTTTAGCCACATGGAAGTGGGTCTCTTCTCCGAATTTCCTCTCACTGACAGTGTCCCTAAAAAGTCATATGAAGTCACATGAAGGTAAATTTATAGTAACACTTTACTAAGGTGTCATTGGTAAACACTAGTTAATGTATTAATTAGCATGAACTAACAATGAACAATACATTTGTCACAGTAACTATTAATCTTTGATTAATGTTAATTTATGAAGGGGTTTGTAGCAATGCTTGAGTAGAACCAGTTTTGGGCTCACAAGCATCTTTCTGGTAGCAGAAAGATGGCATTACTGAAACTTATAATGACTACCACCGGTAATTTTTAATCGTATTTAAAGAAAATGCTTATAGATATGAACGATACGAAATTATGAAAGAACTCTCGAAAAGAGCTAGTCAAAGCACATTATGAATAGGCTCAACGTTTAGCATGTCATAAATGTTTAAAAATCGCACACATTTGACAGTGACAGCTCTATGATTATGACTAAAACATCCTTACAATTAAAAAGCCATTAACACAAACTCACATTTTTAAGAAAACAAAAGTAATTAAATGTTTTTTGACTTTACTGCCTTAATCAATCTCAAATCCACCGAACTCGACGACTAGCAGAGGACGGCGAGGCCGAATGGCGCTGCTTTACTGGGCAAACTTTCGCGATTCCGGCTCGTGATGTTGCGGCGTGTTACCCGCGGCTCTTTCACCGCCTGCCATCTATCGCAAGTTACTGCAATTTTACGAGCAATAAGGGGTTGAGCTGAAACCTCATGCGTGGCTCGTGCTCGAAAACGGGCATTGGTTTGCTTTGGCGGCTGCGCCGCTGGCTGAGAGATTTTGTTGCCTTACGTGTTTTTTTTTGTCGATCGACTTGCATCGTGTTTTGTGTTAAGTTTTTCAAGCTTGCTTTTGTGACACAAACAGTTGCTGACAGCCTGTATTGTTTGAGCTGCATGTTGTTTGTGCCGATGTGAGGATCTGGTGGCGGTTTTTGCAGACAATGACTAGGTTGGCTTTTGTGATCTGATGCCTGGTTGATGGTTGCCAATAGCTGAAAGCAACGCAGCTGGCGTTACTGTTGAAATTTTCACCATAACGCCAGTGAGCATCTGTTTGAACAGCATTCACAGGACTAGTGACCTGACTTGCATTTTGCTATGTTTTCAATGGACACCTGGAACATGGGGAGATATATATGTAACGCTGTGTCGTTTGATCAATCCAAAAGAATCTTTTGGGTCGATCAAGCTGTTAATCGAAAGAAGTGAAGTGAAGCAAAACTTTCTTTGCCAGCAGCTGAAGAGCAGAGAAGTACACGGTAACGCTAACAAGCTGGGGCCCATGGTTGATTCAGAAAATAATTATTAAAATAACTTTGAGAATGCAACAATTTCACTTTAGACAGTGTTTGCCAAGCCACTGAAAGAATAGCCAGAAACTCCAGTTTCAGCACTTTCAGTGCAGTTTTAAAAAATGCGGCGTATTTACACTAATGGCACAAATAGTGATAGAGGAAGCTGGCTGCGCGAGGTGTAAACAGTGACAGAGGCTTTGACACACACTGAGGTGTAGCTAACGGTGAACTCTTTATTTGCACTGAGGTGAAGCAGCATATTTTCTTGGCGACTCCAGACATGCTTATTTTTTACCAAGTGCAAATGGCTGCTAGATTCTTATATTTACACTATGTTAAAATAGCAGGATTTTTCATATTTATACGCCTACTTATTGCAAATAATGGCAATTATCTGCACCTCAGTATTGTAGTACATTATAAACAGTATGCAGGTAATAACTTATTGAGTGCAAATTATGATTTAATTCAAATTATTAAATGGATGCCACCATTTGACAATAAATACAGCTATCCCTCACAACTTTTATTTCCTTCATTTTATTGAAAAATAAAATGCTTTTTTGATGTGATGTGATGTAATTGATGTGATGTGATGTGATTTGGAAATTTGAAAAGGGAGAAAAACTTAGTCAAAAGGCAGATTCGAACCCAGGTCAATAGCATCAAATTAGAATAACACATCGCTTACCATCTGCACCACTAGAGTTAACGACTGCTCTTATCTGTTGTACATTGACTCATCCCAATAAGAAATATATATAAGGTGCCATTATAGCATAATATTACAATATACACAGAGAAGTTATGTGCAACAGAATGTTAATATATTATGCAAATAAAATACTACACAGATATTACAAGAATAAGCTCTATCATTCCTCGTGATACTTAATTCCTCAGATGAAAATTTGTTAAAATAATGGATATGTGCTGTTGCTGTGCATTATATGTTATTGTTGTTTTTCCCTTCTCTTTTTCCAATCTTAATGTTCTTAAATACTTTAACATTTTATTAGAGTATTCTGTTAAGTATGTGCTTGCATTATACGAAGTATCACCGGTCACGCATGGCCTTGAGAACAACTAACGCCATCACACACAATGCAAACTTTCACTAACGCATGCGCATTGTAGTTATAACTCGCTTTCATGTTATTGTTTGTTCTTTGTGGATTGTAAACAAATTACACTCTGTATGTGGTTTCCTTTGGGTATTAGATTTGATTTTACAGATGTATGCCATTACATTTTTTCAAGTTATTTGAACAGACATACATGATTATCGTGTGGTGTTTATTATTATTATTATTATTTTCATGATGACATGCCTCCCCTGATCAGGAGGTGGTGGTGTGTTAACATTCTTCCCCTGGAGACCTTCACTCCTCAAGAAATGTATGTGGCTGCTTTGAATGTCCCTACATTAAACATTACTCTGTAATTATATCTACCAATATACCTACCTCTCTTGTCATTTCTTTTCTTTTAGCGCTCAACCACTGAAGGGAGGAGCTTCACCATTCAAAAAGGCAATGCAGCAATGGGGAAAGTATTTGTGCACATACATTCATTAAGAACTACTAATTACATATGTGTGTACATGCACAGGTATTTTTTTTTCTAGTTGTTACAGCTACATAGTTGTTCAGATGATATGAAATTGAAGGTATGCTGTACAAATTACCATATTGGTCAGCACAGTGGATCATTTCATATATAGCTATCAGTTAACATCAGCATCCAAGACATTTAAAAACATTTAAATGCGAGTGTATGAAATAACTTCTGTTTGCGATCCAATGTGGATTCTGTTCACCATATAAGACAAAAGATATCCATGTGGTTCATACCAGCTGCTGTCAGACTCCTTGTGCATACAAAAAACTCACTGGGTTATTACAATTAATGGCAAAATGAATGTTTGGAAATGTAAACTGATATTTCCAACTGACACACTACAGCAAAAGATAGAAAAAAATAGCTTAAAACCATTTTTTTCAGTGTGAAAATACTAACATGCCTAAGACTATATTAATATTTTACTAGTAGTATTATAAAATAACATAAATCTTTATTTTTTTCTTATTCAGAGTATGCGGTTGTAATACTCTGAATAAGAAGTATTCCCGCACATTCAATGCACATTCTCTAATTGAATTTTCTAGTATGAGGCTGTTAATCTTTTAATTTAGCTTTCCTGTATTTTGTTCACTCCCATCTGCCGGATCGAGTTCAGACGGATGAACAGCATCAGGGAATGCTTGCAGTGCAGAGCCCTTTTCAAGTCAAACCCACCAGGGTACAGATTACAGGTAGAGGCCGACATGGTTGAACTTCTGGCTTTTCCTCAGAATGGTTTTGCACAGGATTTTTTTCCAAGGACTTTTTTTTTTTGTTTTTTTTTTTTGCGGCATGAAACACCTTGGTGTGTTAAGTTCATAGAAGGGAAAGAAGGATGAACTAGATCAGCGGTTTTGATGTATTAATTGATGTAAACCAAGAAGTAAACTTTGCAGTGTATAGTGTTTTAATCAAAAGCTAATGGCAAACACGTGCCTGACAACCAGGTTTTCAAGTCAGTTACATCAGTCTATCGTTCTTTAAGGTTTCTCGTAATTGTTTTTAACATCATTTGTTATGTATTGCTTAAAGCAGGCCTGAAGTCCATCTAATTAATGAATTCTTAATTTTAGTTGTGACAATTCTGTATAATATTTCAATTACCAATGATTTTAGAAAGTGTTTAAAGGGGTGATTAAATGTATTATGTTGTTATATAGAAGCGGGTAACTACATAAATTCAGGATTAATGAGGTTTTCAGTAATGCAGTTCCGATAACAAATTACAGAAAAAGTGACATGTGTTTTTGGGTTCAAGTTCTTTAGAACCTGTATAGTTCCTTCCTTGCAAAAAGTAACCATGGTTTTATTGTAGTAAAAATATTTGTTGGCATACTGCATTAACCTTTGTTGAACCATCAAACACCATAGCTTAACTAAAGTTTTGTAGCAAAACTCTGGGTACTTTTTGTAGGGGCTAAGGGAATGTTTACCTATATTGGTGGGTTCAGCGGTTGGTGACAGGATTGCTACACACACACATTACATATCAATGCATATAATACAGGTGCTGGTCATATATTAGAAATCAATCAAAAGGTGATTTCTTGCCTAATCCATTCAAAAAGTGAAGCTTGTATATTATATTCCTTCATTCCAACAGACTGAATTTTTAGAGGTTTTATTTCTTTTAATTTGATGAATTATAATGACAACCTAAGGAAATCCCACAATTCAGTATCTCAGAAATCTAGAAAATATAACTTAAGACCAATACAAAGAAAGGATTTTAGAACATCTTGGCTACTGAAAAGCATAAAATGCTAAAGTATGAGCGTGACAGCACTCAAGTACTAGTGGGACTTTTTGCGGAAGTTACTGCAGCAATTCGGCGTGGACATGGAGTCGACAGTCTGTCGCACTTGCTCACCTTGATCAAACAAATCACATAAACGGATGATGTCCCGAATAAGAAAATTGTACCGGTTCTATTGGAAGATTTCTATCCGTATTTTGGAACCGTGCTATAGGTTCACGACATGGTAAGACCTTTCTAGGACAAAGCACCGAAAAAATTATCGCCTGAGGATCATTCGATGCGATTTTAATGGATCACAGTTGGGTACCTGTTTATAGTATCGCGGGTAAGGCGATTTCTATTTTTTTTATTTTATGCTAAACGAGGTACACTTTTACATGGATTTGAATTTATGACAACAAATCGCTCACTTGCACGTTTGTTTAAACTCACGCCTGATGTGAGACAGTATTGTATGTTGCACACAACCTTCAGTAACACTTGAAAACAACATGAGAGGTGGATTTGTGCAGCACACAGGATTAGTGCAAAAACAATTTCCTAAATGCACTAGATAATGGATTTGATCTCACACACAACACACACACACACACACAACACACCACACACACACAACACAGTATGTAGCAAATTTGTCTTCCCAATGTAAATATCCCCTGGACCAGATTTCCTAGACTCTAAAAGGAGTGAGGCGGAAACATATAAAAACGGATACAGAGCCAGAACATTGAATATAAAAATAACACTTACTGTAACAATGTGAATAATTAACAATAGCAATACAATCAGCCATACACACACCAGAAGAAATAAAACTATCAAAAATATGTAGAATTTGATAAAAGTAATACTCCCCAGTGTAAGAAGTGTCGTAAGGCGATTGAGATGGTAATACTCACGGTTCATTGTTCACTGCAATGAAAATCGGTAGAAAGAAGTTTCAAGGTTGGGGTAAGGGTAAAAGAGAGCAAAAAATGAAAACTGCTTTTTCCAAGTATATTCCAAAGCAATGACTATGCCTGTCATTGTGGAAAACATATGCACGATTACTTGTACTGGTTTTAGATAAGCCAGGCCTCAGAAATATTTACCGGGGTCCGAGGAGGAAGTTGAAAAAAGACGTGGTTTCCCGTGGTGGTGCAGTTGAATTATGTGATATTTGTCAGAATGTCAGACGAGGTAATATTCACACAAGGTAACCACTGCGGCACTCGGCGGGTACAAGCGTTTTCTGCTTCCTGCTTCCTGCTTCCTGCCTTTCGTTGTTCGGCTTGCTATCGGAGGCTAAGCAGGTTGCATTTGTAGTTTTATGTTACCTTTTCGTGAAATAGTAAACACCCCCATCCTTTCTGTGCATAAGTTTTCACCTCTCTGTTATATTATACACTGCTAGATTTAAATTCTGATCTGATCCAATGATTACGTATTGGTTCTGGTCGTTCTCAACAATACTAAAAGCATAAAATGCAGTTGTTTGTTTTTCAGATTTCATATATTTTTCCATTGAAACTGAAGAGCAAGTATGACGAGCAAAGGGTGTATGGACCTTTATTCTCCATCACTTTAATCCCCGCATTCTCCCCTTTAATAACAACAAAAGCGGCAACATATCAATTAAGTTATGGTTTGGGTATCATATGGTTGTCACGTTACAGTTGTGCAACATACCTTAAAATCACTCTTCAGACGTAGTGCCCTCTACTAGAAGACAAGTCATGCATGCTCACCTATTCTGCCATCCCAACGAACATGTGCCTGGAGCTTTCCTATCGTCTTGTATTTTAACCTTATATGCACAGGTGCATACATACGTTGCGCTGCGCTCGCTTTTTCTAAATGTAAACTTAGTACACTATTCCATGTATCTAAACATACAGGATGGTCAAGTTCTAGCTAGAGATATGCCCATATAAACAACAAGAAAACTGTCCTCTGCTCATGGTACGTTTGTGGTGTAATGAGACAGATGCCACTCCCTGACAGACGTCTCCGTAAGGCGTGACAGGGGAACTCGTGATAACTATCACCAGGTCCTGTATACTCACACGTTACAAACGTCTGTGCTTTTTTGTCGCTCAAAATTCCTTCCGAGAAATCATAGCTATCAGTCCAACTGCTCAGATACCCCATAACTTTTGTTTTACCATCACAGCTATGGCCGAAACAAAATAAACAAAAGTATCTGGTAAGGCCCAAATTTGAATTTGGTATCCTATCGCTGGCATTTTGGGTACCCCGCGTTCATACTGGTATCACACCAAAAAAGGTAAATTCTCATAGAATGTGATGTAACACCTTTTTGTTATTGGAACTTCCCAAGGCACTCGATCAGTAATCGTTTTATAACCACACATCATGGAGATCAGTGTTGTCTTCTAGTTGTAAACAATGTCTGGTGACACAACCAAATTGCTTGTTTTCTTTTCTTTGATGTTTCAGAGTCCGATATAGCTCAGCGCTTCATGAAACACAGCAGGCAACAATGGACGGTGCGATTTCTTGAAACAGGATTTGGTTAACCAGCTCAAGGTTCAGTCACTGAACTTTCGTTGCCGAGTCTGACTCGGCGGAAGGCAGGTGAGAAGCTTTGTCTGTACGGTGGAAAATGACCTTGTGGTTGCCTCCTCTGAGTGACAATCATGTGCTAGGTTCATGGATGGAACATAAAATAGGGCAGACTTTACCGTCTCTGGCCACTGGTTCGCACTGCGCCTCGGCCGTACTCCTTTAGATTAGAGAGTATAATTAACAATGCCCAACATTTATGTAATTTAATGTACTTGAGTAAATCACTGGAGCCGGGCTGTTCTTTGTTTTTCCTACACTAATGCTGGTGTTAACTCAGCTATACAAATGAGCTGTGGTTTGGAAACAAGATAACAAGTGTCCGTTTGTCTCAGTGCGCAGATACCAGATGTGGGTCAAAATTGAGGCACATAGACGGAATACCAAGTGCAAATGCATCAGAGGAGTGGACGTCACGTCAATGCAAGTCTGCAAGTCATACCTAATCTCACAAAGAGTTAAAGTTAATGAGAGATTAAGGGATTATTAAATGAGAGTCGGGCATTAGTGAGAACACCTGCTGTTTCTGAATTCAGATGATCAGATGTTAATGTTTTATTGGTCCTAAAACTCATGCCACCCATCATGGAGATCAGTGTTTGCATTACTGAGCTCTTGACCCTTTTGATTAAACTCAGTAATTTGCTTTGAACCAATTTATAAGTTGTTTTGATAACAAGCCATTTTTCTTTCATACTGCAGTGCATGTGTGAGTTTTTACTATGTATTACCCACGCATGCTTGCCGCTGAGCATTGTTTTGATTGCCACCATTGTTTTAATTTCATATGCTGGTTTTTTGATGCCTGTGGTGTGTGTCTAACTACATCTACTAAAAAAAAAAAAAAAATCCAATGCATATATTTAAAAATTCCATTCATAGTCACTATTAGGAGCAGCACTTTTTTACCCAGGTTGATTATGCAAAACCGGACATATCAGATACAGAAAGTATTTTGATTAAATTAAACCAACTTTTTGATGTTAATCTCAACATAACAAAACAGTTAATATCTGCTCACTGTACATATGATCTCCCTGTCTTGTACAACACTCATGCCTTGTTACAGAGAGATTCTAACACTGGAGTCCAGGGTCAAGACCCAACAAGCAAACACTGATCTCCATGATGGTGGGGTAAACCAATTTACGCATAAAACATCAACCTCTGTATCCTCTGTAAGGCTCAGAACAGCAGGTGTTCTCACCAATGCACATCATCATTTAATGAGGCACTATTATATCTCTTACCTTTATAACTACTTTTCTGTAGGAGGTCCCCTCGTCCTCTCTTCTCTTCCTCTGATTCTATATGAAAACTTGAAGACTTGCTTGTGACTTGAAAGTCCCACCTCTGAAATGTGGGGTCCAAAAAACATTGTAATTTTTAATTCATACATCATATCTCTTTCCAATAATTTAGTGAGACATTGGAATAACCACACATTTGTGCATGAAAAATATTGTTGAATCTGATTTTGATTTCACTGTAAAGTAAGGGAGCATGTGCTGGGATGTCATCTGTACCCACCACAGAGCAGTGGTATAAAATCCAAGGATAGAAAGTAAAAAGGATCCTGCCATATGTTTATTCCACCTATGAACCCAGCAGCTGATTTCACCAGAGGTGGAACCAAGTCATTCCATTTAATTAGTCCTTAATTATCCTCGTGCTTAAACTCTTTGAGGACTTGGGATTTGACTCGAGACTTGCTTGTGACTTGAAAGGTTAACGGTCCCACCTCGTATGCCTGAAGCATTTTGACACATGCTTCCTCTAAACGTTTGTACCACACTCAAACCTTTTTTTTGTAGGATGTCATTTTTTAGACACATTTTGATACTAACTGTGTATTGATCAATATCACAATATGCATTATATGTTGCGGAAGAAATGTATGTTTGACAATCGTGAATATGTTCAGAATAAACAAATCCATATCAACAGATGTGCTGCATTAGTTGTAATTTATATTAAAAAAGAAGGAAGAAAATACTGAATTAATTATTTTTTGTAAAGTGTAGTTTAAACTCATAATGAACACTTCTACAACTTTTGTCACTTATATGTAATTAAAATAAATTAAATTAAACAGCTAAACAGTCACATACTCATAAGAAAACACACACATAAGTGCAAAAAATCTAAATGGTAAATTGACGTGACACTGACACGTTGGTAAAATGTCAATTTTGGACCCTGGTAGGCAGCACCTGTACAGTCATTACTCAGGGCTTGTGTCCTCATGATATTGCAGTCCGTGATCACCGTTCGTATCATAATTCTCGTATGTTGGTTTCTGGAGCCACTCAGGTTCATATTTATTCCTGCTGTACAAAAACGCTTCAGGCTTCAGTGTGTTTTCTACGTCACCGTCCCCATCCTGCACCTCCAGCCGGACCTTGGTGCGCTGGTACAACTCAGGACATTCTCAAACTCATCCAGGAAGTCCAGCATCTTCTGGTCTACTTGAGTAGATTCCCATTGGACGTGCCAGCTTGACCTGTATCACCCAGGCACATTGAGCAGGTAGCGGGTAGTTGTTTTTTGGTGGCGATCACGAGGGTATCGCTTTCACGGTTCGAGCAAGTGAGTTTGTGAATTCGCTTTGACCCATGGTTCTGTTGTTTATTATGAGTGGTTAGCTGGCCTTTTTTCAGTGTGCCTGTGAGATCTAAGACATGATGCATGTGAATCAAGTGGACACACACATTGATAATGAGCTGTGGAGAAAGAGAGATGAGATGCTTTATTAGCATTCAAATTAACTCCACGACACCAGGTCTTTTTATTTTTACAGAACAATTTTTTAAGAAATCTGTAAACCGACAGCTAATCTCACCATTGCTTTTTGTTCATTTTACACACACTTTATTGTCTTCCCTAACACCACCACCACACATTCTTACATTACTCTCTCTTGCTCTTTCTGACAACAAAGCAACTGTAAATGTTCAGTCTACATGTAACACAGAATAATTAATGTCAGCCTACGATATATAAATGTATTTATACAAGCAGCTGTTTAGGGTTGTGATGTTTTCTCCTTGTACAAAAAAGATAGTAGCAGTTGTACTGGACAAACAGCTCAAAATTATATGATTCCAAAACTCTGACTCGATCGCAAGATTAATAATTCCTTTTCATTACAGCCAACCAAGTAGAAGTAATGTTCCACCCCTTTACCAAACTTTTATTGGCAAGCCATCTGCTAACTTTAGCAGACATCACAACCATTCTGTGTCAAATATTTATGGAATAAACATGCATGTCAGACATTTTCATTTTTTCTCACAGCAGAAATTAAGCTGTAGGAAGTTATTAAAAAATAAATAAATAAATAATAAAAAAAGGCCTACTAGGGTTTTTGTATACATTTGTCACTTATAATGCTAGCTAAAATAAAGAAGCTAAATAATTTCTTCATTGTCATAACATCAGAAATAAGTGTATACACATGTTACATGACCCACTAAATATGTGTGATCTGGACATATTTTTCTAGCTAATTATACCTTGCTCACATACCAAACAAAACATTTCCATGAGTGGGAAACATGTCTGGTGATGAAAGTGTAATTTCTGAGCAATGTCTTCTACAAGGTCAGATGTTGATGTCAAGTACGGTAGAAACACACTCTCAACAATCTCTTTATCTTAAAAGTACCATTGCATCATCACAAATGTTCGTCTCTTTTACACATTATTGACATTTTTTAGTGTTTATACGTACATTTCTTTTACATAACACATGTAAATGTATTGCATTAAAAAAATACATATTGGACGTATAATATTTTTAGATCTGACACTCCGTCGTTGGATCACAAAATAAAAGCATTTTAAAAAATACAAATGTGCATATTCTTAATGATCAAACGAGTTCTTGTCTTCTATGTTTTCAGATGGTGAAGTTTCAAGGGGACTTTATTCTATTCAAGCCACGCTGTTATATGTCTGGCCGCAAAACTGCGAATGATCAAACATTATATCAGTTTTACATGAAAACACTGGATGATAAGGATGCATTAGTTGCTCGATGATATTAAACAGTGGGGTTGATTATGTATCTCAATGTAAACACACACAGCACATGCTAATAAAAGTCATCTAAACCAGAAGAAAACTGTTTCTCTTACCGATAATATATAATGAATAATTTCATTATCCAAAGATCAAACTGTGAGTTTGAGAGAAAACAGGAAACAAAACTGCTGAAACAGCTTCCCAACGGACTTCAAACTCAAAAACTTGCGTGTTTTACTTTAGAAAATAAGGAAATGTAGGTCATGATGTCGCATGACATGCGGGATGGCGGGGTTTGCTATGAAGATACTTTCGGTTTGTATTTCAGAAGAAATGGTAAAAATCAGATCCATCATTTCAGTAGAAGATGCAGTACAGAAACTGTGATTCCACAGTAGATTACAGAAAGTGAGCATCAAATAGAGGATTATACATAACAACATACATACAGCAAAGGCAGAAGTTGCACTGCCAAGTACATTTTAAATACATTGTTTATAAGCAGATTAATATTAAAATATTATAATGAAAAATTATTATATATATATATATATATATAATATATATATATATATATATATATATATATATATATATATATATATATATATATAATTAGTTATTATTATTATTATTATTATTATTATTGCTATTAAAACAACAAAAAAATTGCTATAGGCAGTTCTGAGGGTGAGTGGATATCCTGGGCTTAGCCCAGCACATCCATACCCAGTCTGAAATACACTTTAAAAAGCACATATGTTTAAAGAGTTACATTTCGACCAAGTGGGCTTTTTTATTTCTTAAAAGGTAAATCTTTCTCACCTCTGAAATAAAAATGCAAATGTCAGCACTGAGTTAAACTGTAAACATCCCAAAACAGCAATGCAATGTCACACTGATGTTGACCAAACTGTACAACATCCCAATCAGCATGATGTAGCCTCAGGAAACATTTCAGCCAATTGGGGAATATTTTAAATGCTAAATACATTTACATTTATCAGATGCTTTTATCAAATGCGATTTACAAACGAGAAGTCGCCTCAATTAAATCTCATGATTTATTTTGTACTCTTTCAAAAATGAACCATGAGTTTTTACCACAGGTTTTCAGTAAAAACCATAGTAAAAAACAAAATCAACCAGTTTTAAATAAAGCAAAAGCAATGTCCATAATTTAACTAGACTGGTTGTGAAAGATAGTCCCATAGTAACTACAAAAATTACCAAGTGATTTAAAACCATATGGTTAGCCTACAGCCTTACTTTTAGTATTACTACAATATAACAATAGTAGAACATGGCATCAAAACCACATACATGAACCAAAAAAAAAAAAAAAAAAACCTTTGGTCACTACCAGAGGTGTGTAAGTCCAGCCCTTTTCAGCATGGAGGTTCAGTCGAACCCCTAGTTAAACTTTAACCCTTGAGCGCGACACCCCTAAAATGGGGAACTCTTATTTTGTTTCAGAACAGCTAAATTGTGTTAATTCATTTTAACTCTGAGTAGGTTGATTCCTGAGTTTAGCATGTGCACCAATTTACTCATTATAAGTCAAGTGATCAATGGAGTTCCGAAATTATGATTCACCATGGCAACAGCACCCAACAAAAAGAAGTCTGCTTACTTTGAGTCAACGCAGACGTTTATTCTTAATCACTGTTATAATAACAGAGGTAAAAACTGGCAGAATGATTATTGGACTAATATTAATTTTCATGGTATCCCATGGGCAAAATAAATAAATAAAAATAATAAATACAATAAAAATAAATAAATAAATAAAATGAAGAACATGACAGCAGCAAAAAATGAAATATAAAAACGTTTCATTTTGGTAAAGCTTTAAGCATAAAAATTTCATGTGTGTAGGCTACATGACTTTACAAACATTTGATATTAAATAAATTTTATTCAGTGTCTATTTCTATGTGCAGCAGCTTTTTTTCCACATACTCTCTTTTCAAGTAGTCTTAACTTTTCATATAATTTAAGAGTCTCTAATACAACCTATTACATTTCTTAATTAGCGTAATACAATTAAATTCTTTTGACTTGTACTCAGTCAACAGCAAGACGGCTCACAAAATAATAAAAAACAAATGAAGACGAGATGGCCATAATACCAAGTTTAAAAAAAAAAAAAAAAAAAAAAAAATCCATAAAATATACAGTAAAAAAAATAAAAAGATACATAGAATGTGCACGATGTCATTTACACAAGCACTAAACACCATCATGGTGAGATTCACTCAACTGAAATATGCAATAAAAATTAATTTAACAACATTATAGGTAACATACAACCCAAATAAACATAGCAGATAAGAAAAAATAAATAAAAATAAGAAGAAACATAGTTATTTCAAAAGAAAAACATCAAATTCAAACAAAATTTGAAATGCAACGAGGAGAATTCAGGAACATCACTTTTACATTTTTTTCCTTGTAAATTTTACAGGAAATTACTGTTACCCATTTAACAGGTTCGTACTATAGCATTTTCACTGTTTTTTACCATTAAAATCACAGTCATTTTTTACAGCGTAGGAAATAAAGATGACCAAATAAATTGTGCATAATTTGTGTTTATGTAACAGCTGTGGTGGTGGTCACAGCATATATCTCGGACTTCCATATGGCATCCTTCCATTTCATATCCATTTAATTTTAAGTAGGTGCGATGATGGGAATATGCGTGTCATCAATGCATCCAACCATACTGGAAATTCTAATTATTGGGTTACTTCCAGAGGTCACCGCAAGATATTATCAAGGCAAAATGGCTCGATAGCGCCACCTGTTAAATTTCAACGGAGGCTACTGAAGCTGCATTTCAATGCATACGTTTGAAAATCGGTACATAATGCAGTAACACACCACTACCTACAAAGTCTCTTGGTACAAAAATCCAAACCCCAACAGGAAGTAAGTTATTTTGAATTTCTTGTACAATTTTCGTGCAGTTTTTAAGCTATTTCCATGCTCTCAGATTTCTTGGACAAACTCCTCCTACAGTTTTAATCGATTATTTTTTCAAATTTTAAGAGGCTCAATATAAGACTCTTTTGTGATGATTAGAATTGTTTAAGACTCTTGAGTTTTCTTCATAAGTGTGTCTCTCGATGCCTGACAAATTTCTGATGTTTCTGCCATGAAACAGAAGCCTGTAACTCAGTGCTGTCCTACCTGCTCCCAACTTCACATTGTCTGGACAGGTGTTCTGTCCTGAAATAAACACCTCCATGACCAAATTCATTTTATAGTCATAGTGCTACCTGCTGCACAGGAAGTGACATGGTTGACACTGTTATGGACTCCCCCAGGGAACATATTAAAGTGCACACAGTGCTAAATAGCCTCCCAGCAACATAGAAAACATACTAGCTCACATACAGCAACACTTAGGGTAAGTGCATGCTACTAATGCAGTGAAAATGGAAGTTTTTTATAACTCAGGCAGCAATGTTCAATCTGCCCCAAATTGGAATGAGTTTTTTTGATTAGAATCCTTGCCTGGAAGACATGGTACATGTTATATATTTGGTTTTTAGATATGGGCGTAGCCACCCACTGTCGGCAAGCAGGAAGTGACATCTCTTATAGTGGGGGGCACTATTAGCAACACAGTAAAATATATGCCATTGTGTGCTAATCATGCTAGATATATGAGTTTCTCAAACAAAGCAGTTAGCAACACTTACAGTATGTGCTAAAGGATGCTATTATACTATATGGAAACAGGAAGTTGTTGTAACTTAGGCAAGCAATGCCCGATCTACCCCCAAACTTCAACGTTTTTTATAAGAGTCCCCCCCTCCCACGGCCTGAACACATCAACATGCCCAATTCCAGCATATACTTATAGCGCCACCTAGCTGGTAAAGCAGGAAGTGTCATGTTTAACACCATGTTATGGACGTCCTAGCAACATATTAAAAAGTGTGGGAAGTGCTAAATATACTGGCAACAGCTAGAAACATACTAAAACATGCTAGTAGCACTTAGCTAAGCAGCTAAAAGCATACTACTAATGCAGTGTAAAAAAGGAAAAGCAGCACCTCAGGGCGAAGGAAGCAGTCTCATCTGCTGACTAAAATCTCTCACAGGATTTTGACAAGAGTCCTGTCCTGAACACATGTACCATGCCCTATTCAGTTATACAGTCAGCAGCCTGTTCCAACCTGCTGGGCAAAAGGCAGTGCACAGCAAAATACCTCAGCTATGGACTGGCTTGCAAGGATAAAAGCATCAAATAAAGGTTAGCTGTAAGCTTGGCAAAATTCTAGAAGCATGCTAAAACATGTTAAAGGCAAACACTTTTAGCTCAAAGTGTTTAAAGCATGCTCTTAATTTAAAGTTTGCAGAACATTCCTAGTGCAACTCAAAAGTACAATGCAGTCCAATCTGCCTCAAATCCCCACATTGTGCTTCTGATTAGAATCCTGGCCTGAAATATCTGGTTACTGCTTCATATTTTTGATTATAGTTATTGTGCCATCTACCAAGCAACAGGAAGTGACATAAGTTTTTTACATTCTATGCACTATTAAAGCAACATGCAAAATATCATGCCATTAGCAATTAATCATGCTAGAAGAGCCAAACATATAAATAATTTTGCCAGCAAAAGCGGCAAAGGATGAGCATCTCTGAAGGAACAGGAAGCAGCACCATGGCTGCTGCCACGCCTCCACCTGCCTCCCAAACTTCACATCACTGCTTATAAGAGTCCTGGCTCTGGAAATCAATACCTGTGCTGTCTGGCCATTCAATCATACTATAGCGCTACCTGCTGCAGCAACATGAAATGTTCCTATTCAGTTCTTAAACTTCACATGTTTGATAAGATTCCTAACTTCAACAGATTTTAAGGCCAATATTTCAGTTATAATCATACCGGCACACTCCACTGGCTTACAGGAAATTACTTGTTTTAAACTAACTTTAAACATGCAATATCCGGTCTGCCCAAAGTTCATGTGTTTGATAGCGGGTCCTACTCGAAACTCATCATCTTTTGTACCAATATTTATTCATAGCCTTTGCGCCACTCTGCTGCTATAACAGGAAATTATTTATTTTTACACTCAACTTTAAAATACGTAATGTTCGATCTTTTTGCCCAGAACTTCTTTGCATAGCCTATGAAAAGTCCTGGCCTGGAAGACACTTTCATACGCTGGAAATTCAGAGTTTAATAATTGCTACCACCTGTTGGCCAGCAGGAAATGTGGCACAAATATTTACCATTTTAAAAGCATATGGTCCAACGCTTCACTGATCGCTTCTATGGCCACCGGGTACTGGTGAGCAATCGGTGCGTAGGGGTTCTTTCATCGCTGCTTGCAGCTTTAATTCTTATACTAGCTGCATGAGAGTAGTTTTCTTTATTATCAAAATCAGGTAAACTCATGATGACTATCTCATCATAATAGCTTCTTACTGTTATAGCACTAAGTTATCTGCATCACAACACCACATGTAGTGTGTATATACAAATCTAACATTAGACTCAAGGGTCAAGAGCACAACTAAAGCA
>NW_024879167.1:405630-501291 GCF_018340385.1 Cyprinus carpio | reverse complement strand
ACGCGGGAGCAAGATTAATTTTTAATGAGGCCGAAAAGAATACATACCCGTTCACACAACCTCTGTTTATCATTTGCACTTGCGGACCAATGCTGCCGCATAAATTTCAAGGCATTGAGTGGTTGCATACAAAACCACCACTGGCTTCTGCACCCCTTTACTAAATTCATTACTTCAGACGTTATTTCCCTCTAGAAGCTTGCGTTCTGCAAGTGAATGTTGCTTTATTTTGCCATTCCCAAAGAAGGACAAAGTCACTGGTAAGGACTTTAAAGTAAATGTGTCCATCCTGGTGGAATGACCGTGCCCAACTCAATACGAAGCAGCTGAGTACCTTAGCCTCTTCAAGAATCGGCTTAAAACACATCTATTTCCATCTTTATTTGGACCCCTCTAACTTTTGCACTCACTATTCTAATTCGATTAAAAAAAAATTACCTACCTTTCTAATCTTTTTGTTTTCTCAAATATTTTCTTTTAATTTATTATACAATTATAAAAAAAGACCTCTAACAGTGGCTTGCTCTATTCTGTTTTCTATTGCTACTGTTTCTTTTTATTTAGTATATTATTTAAAAGCCCATTGCTAACGGTGTACTTGGCGTTTAGGCTAACTGAGACTTGTTTTATAGCACTTATATATCATTGCTCTTTGTTGTTGTTTTTGATTGCTTCCATTGTCCTCATTTGTAAGTCGCTTGGATAAAAGCGTCTGCTAAATGACGAAATGTAAATGTAAATGTAGACTAGAACACAGGGAAGAAGGAGGCGGGAAACCGGGGGAACAGTCCAAATAAAACTTTAATAACCCAACTAAACATACAATAGCGCGCGACAGCCCCTCACGGGGCGACTGCCCGCACAAACGCACAAAAACAAAAACCAAACCACAAAATAAAGCCCAGGCCTGGGTCCTCTCTCTCGTCCTTCACTGTCGTCGCTCCTCTTTTGTATCCTCCCAATCTCCTCCGTGGGACTCGAGACCGGTGAGTTGGAGTAGGTGTCGCTCATTTCCCAATCACTCCACCGGCCTCGCTCCGTTCCCACGGCTCCGGCCCCGCCCCACTCGTCACAGCCACGTTTCTAGCATTTGTAAACTGCATTTTTCCATCTCCAAAAATATATCTAAATTTACGGCCTATGCTCTCAAATGTCAAATGCAGAAATGTTAATCCATGAGTTTATGACCTCAAGGTTAGATTATTGTAATGCTCATGGGTGGTTTGTTCTGCACGCTTAGTAACGAACTCCAGTTTAGTCCCAAAATGCAGCAGCTAGAGTTCTTACTAGAACCAGGAAGCATGATCATATTAGCCCGGTTCTGTCATCACTGCACTGGGCTCCCTAATCAAACATCGTATAGATTTTAAAATCTTGCTTATTACTTATAAAGCCCTGAATGGTTTAGCACCTCAATATTTGAACGGCTCTTGTTACATTATAGTCCCTCCACATCCGCTCTGTTCTCAAAACTCTGGCAATTTGATAATACCTAGAATATCAAAGTCAACTGCGGGTGGCAGATCCTTTTTCCTATTTAGCGCCCAAACCTCTGGGAATAACCTACCTAACATTGTTCGGGAGGCAGACACCACTCTTGCGTTTTAAATCTAGATTAAAGACCCATCTCTTAACCCTCTGGAGTCTAAGTGTTTTTTTGGGGCCTGGAGAAGTTTTGTCATGCCCTGACATTTGTGCTTTTTTCAGTTTCTTATAAATATCTAAATGGCTAAAGTCTAATCTCACTGTAATCAGCACAAACTAGGCTATAAAAAATATGTGAGCAGCATGTATGTACATGATTGTGTTTTTGAAGAAAAAAAATGTTATGCGTGGTTAGTGAAAAACTAAAAATGTTAAATCAAAATTGAATAAGGCAATAAAACACATATAAAAATTGGTTCCCAGGAATTTGGAGAACTGGAGCTTGTAGCCTAGAATTGTTTTTTGTCTAAATGATGTGAAAATCATCTTGTTTTACTCACTTACAGAAAACAATATATTGATTTAAATTTTCTAAGACAGAACTTTTTGTTGGTAAAAAGTCATATGCGAGTAGGCGTCAAACTATCATGAATTCACACCTGAGAAGACAAAGGCCTGCATAATGAGCCATTCAGTCAGCTGTGTCACTTAGAGGGATGAGTTACAAGAAAGAATGTGAGGACAAAATAAAATGTAGCGTTAATTTTATGTTTGTAGTTTATTTAGAATATATTTAATTATCCCACAACATCATTTAATATTCACTTGTGAGTGCAGTTAAACAGTTATTTAGGATCAATCAAAGCTGACTTTCAAACTGAAATTTTTTGCATCATTACTCCAGTCACACAATCCTTCAGAAATCCTTTTAACAATCTTATTTTCTACAAAAAAAAACTTTTATTGTTATTTTTATCATTATTATCATTATCATTATCATTATTTATTATATATTATTATTATTATTATTATTATTATATAATGTTGAAAAAGAGCTGAGAATATTGTTTTTTAGGTTTTTTTAGGGGGGATAAATTGAAAAAGAACAGCAATGATTGTTACATTTTGTTTACAGTTAATATTTATTGGTACATGTTTTATAATTTATGTAACATCAAGCTTTTGAATGGTATAGTAGTGTATATTTGTTATTGAAACTCTCATAATATTTTCACTTGATTATACATTTAGTCAGGAAAATTATAGTTTGGAAAAAGTCTTTGGAACAAGTCTAACTAGTAAAAATGTTTACACGTTATGTGAAAAACTAGTTACAAGTATATAAATAAATAAAAAGAGACTTACTGCATGTTTATGATCTCTGCTGAATAAAAGTGCTTCATTCTTTTTTTCTGAGGAAATCAAAATCTCCAAATCCTCAAACCACATCACAATCTTTTTTGGGGTGAATTATGTCTTATTCCTCTCATCGCGAAGCAAACCATTAAAAAAAAAAAACTTGAAGAACAGGTCTCGCTGTTGTCTTCTGTTGTGTGGGCGTATTCAAAAAGCCGCGCGCTTCAGTGAAAACATTTGAATCTCAAAAAGCGCGTTCAGCGCGGGGGCGTGAGTCGCATTAGAAGATAATGAAAAGGGAGACGTGAAAAAAACGGACATCGCGTTGTTTTCATATGGATTACTTTATCACAGAATAATTTGTTTTCAGCAGCACTTGTTTAGTTTAAAAGTAGATATTGTCAGAATGCCATCTACGCTAATATTGTCTGTTTCTCCTCTTATTCCGAGGTCACCATAGCCACCAGATCCAGTCTGTATCCCAAGTCAGAGGGTCACTGCAGGTCCACCCGGATCCAGTACGGTATCCAGCCCAGATGGTGGGATCAGCACCTAGAAAGGGACCTCTACAGCCCTGAAAGGACAGTCACCGAGACCAGGACAACTAGAGCCCCAGAGACAGATCCCCTGTAAGACCTTGTCTCAGACGACCACCGGGACAAGACCACAGGAAACAGATTGATTCTTCTGCACAACCTGGGACTTTGCTGCAGCCTGGAATTGAACTGCTGGTTTTTTCGTCTGGTCAGAGGGAGAAACTGGCCCCCCCCGACTGAGCCTGGTTTTCTCCCAAGGTTTTTTTTCTCCATTCTGTCACAGATGGAGTTTTTTTGTTCCTTGCCGTTGTTTGCCTCTGGCTTGCTTAGTTGGGGACACTTCATTTATCAGCGATATCGTTGACTTGATTGCAAATTATTGCACAGATATGATTTAAACTGAAACTGAGCTGCATGATGACATCACTGAATTCAATGATGAACTGCCTCTAAATGTCATTTTGCATTATTGACACACTGTTTTTCCTAATGTTGTTCAGTTGCTTTTGACGCAATCATTTTTGTTTAAAGCGCTATATAAATAAAGGTGACTTGACTTGACTGACTTGGTGCTTGGCTTGCCCACGACGATGCTTAATGCTTCTACCAATCAGTTCCTGTGTTTATTTATGCCACAGTAGTACTTGCCTTGATCCGAAGCCCTTACTTTTGCAAATTATGACAGACAATCCCACCCCTTGTTGTGACCACGCTTGCTTCTCTTTGCAACTTTAAATCTCCCATCTGTTCCATAGCTCTCAGGATGTTCTTAGGCTTTCACCTCACTTAATTTACATGGATGTCTGCAAAAATAGACTTGTGCATACTCGGCGCTGCTTGTGCCTTTGTATTCAGGTCTTCCACAATATGGACAGTTCTTAATGAATGGGTTACCAGCTGAATGTCACAGTTGACCCCACTGTTACCGTTACAATGTCTTCGTCCAGGTCCATGCATTGGTACCACTAGAGTCAGCGTTGATATCTTCACTCGTCGATGATCCGTTATGGTTCGATGTGGCGTTTTCACCCGTAGTATTACTGGTCACCTCCCATAACTAGTTCTGCAATCAGGTAAGATGCAATTGAACAAATTATCACAGTCAGTGCAGCCATTATAAATGTTGTACTTCTCAGGCCACACAGTCCTTGTAGTCTGAATGGGTGCCATGGTCTTGCTCGCTCCATTCTGTCGGCTGGCAGTGTCTTTTGTGCGGTTGTTTGCCCAGGAAGTATGAGGTAGACTGGTTGGAGATGATCTGCTTGTAGTCTGAATGGGTGCCATGAGCTGCACCTCCTCCCTGATGCCGATTGCCCAACTATGGTTGTGTAACCTTTCCCAGCCTTTCTCTCACTGTGCCAGAATTTCATGGGCCTCGGTTGAGCACCCAACTGTGATACTAATATTTGTTATCTTTTCACTTGTGCGCAGGCTGCTTCGATGCTGTTTTTCTCAGTCTTGTTCTTGATCTTCTGCTGATAAGGACACTTGATGTTTATGTCTCAGTCTTGACCTTGATCTTCTGCTGATAATTCAGATTTTTACTCCGTCCGTTCCAGACATTTCTTTGCAGTAACTCAACTTGTCATGCTCACACATCTCCGTAATGGCAGCTGTTGTTTACCCCTTTCTATTCCCATGAATGGTGGTTTACCAAAGAGAATTTCAAAAGGGCTTAGGTTAACTCTGTATCGCTTTCTCATTCTCATGTACATGAGACAACGACCAGGAGCACTTACAACCCATGTGAGTCCAGTTCCCTCACCAACACTTAGCCCCAATTTATTTTTTATTGTAGCATTTTCCCCGTTCCACGCTTCCCCCCGGAAGCTGCGTGATAACTGCATGCGTTCTCATATCAATTCCCAAAAAAACTTACCCACTGTGTTCTATTGCCTCATTAACAAAATGTGTTCCATTGTCTGAACTGATTTTTCGTGGGATTTCCCATCTCGGGACTATTTCAGTTAGCAGAGCCTTTGCTACTGCTGCTGCGTCCTATTTGGATGTTGGGAAGACCTATACCCATTTTGGACCACATGTGAACAAATACCAAAACAATATTTCCTTCCCTTCACATGGGGGGACTGTTCGATGAAGTCCCATTTGTAGATATTCAAAAGGCTCTCGGCTGGGGGGCTGGCTGGGTACCTGAGACATTTTTATGCCTCTTGCTACATTATTGTGTTACAAATGACACATCTTTTACAAAAGTTTTTCGGCAAAAATTGTGAACCCCTTTGTAAACCACAATTCTTTAATTTGCATAATCATTCCCCCCTTTGATTGCGTTGTCTTTCCCATGCATCGACTTTGCATAGTGAGGAAAGAAGTGGTTAGGTAAACAAGGCTTGCCATCTTTGTTCATCCATACCTCCATTCACCACCTTACAGCCACAATGCTTCCATTTATCTCTTTCTTGCCCCGAGGCAAATGTCTGCATGTCCTGTAAAAGATGAAGAAATGTCAGGGCTTTTGTCTGCTGAGATGCTGCGACCTTCGCTGGTGAGTCTGCTCTGGCGTTTCCTGTAGATACACAAATCTTTGTTATTTGTATTGCACTGCGCATTACAAATGGCTATCTTCTTTGGCAACAAAATAGCATCTAGCAAACACTGCCACAAGAGGTGCGTTTAATATCGGTCGGCCATCTGACTTCAAAAATTTTCTGTGTTTTCACAGCACACACCAAAATCATGAGTTACTCCAAATGCATAACGCGAATCTGTGTAAATCGTAACACATTTATCTGTCATTAGCTTACAGGCTTCTGTTAATGCCACAAGCTCAGCTGCTTGGGCTGAATAATTTGATGGCAATGATCCAGAAGCCACAACATCAAATTCAGTTGTTTTACAGCATAGCCAACCTTATTCAGACCTGTTTGTGGATCTTGAAAAGCTGAGCCATCCACAAAGAGGACATTTTCACAGTTTTCGAGTGGTACGACAAAAAGGTCTGGACGTGGCGTACACACTTGTTCAAGTGCTGTTAAACAACAATGGTGCTCTTCCCCATCCACCTCTGTGTCTGGACGTGTAGGCAGCATTCAAGATTGTGCATCGTCTGACAGTGATATTAGGCATATTAAGCAAGATAGTGTCTCTCCACATGCCGGAAATGTGGGAGAGTTTGGGCATTTGGTTGAAGCTTGCCAGAAGTTATTTTGTAAAAGTGTAGAGAAATTGGGCACATTTTCGAGGAATGTCCCAATGGCAGAAGGGTGCAACCTTTGTAGTGAAATTGACCATCTCTAAAAAAGTTGCCCCAAATCTTTTGCCAACAGAGTCAAGGCCAACAAAATGGCCGCTGTAACAAACATTTCTAGTGGTAATGAGGAGGCGGGTAATTTTCAGGTAAGTGTGGCGAGTGGTGGAGGGAGAAAGTAAGGGGGAGGAGCAACACCAAACCCCAATCCTCAAACGGAAAGAAACAAAATAGAAAAAACAGGTGGCATTGTTGAAAGTAAAGACCAGGGTTCAGAAGGAGAAGAAGAAGAAAAAAAGAAGAAGAAGAGGAAGGTAAGTTAGATGTTTCCTTTCCATGTGCTCAGTTGACTTAAGAGAGGGCTGCACAATCCCCCCCCCCTCTGAAAGAAATTGAAAAAAGATTGTATGGGGCAGATGTCAGAGTCATCTTCCTCAGGTGACCTGAACGGGCTGTTCCCTTTGAACATTGTAAATGAAATTTCTTTCTTGTCGATAGAGCTCAAAACACTTGGCAGCTCCGGTGAAAGACAGGCACAAATTTCAGATTCCTCCCTTATAGGAATAAAGGAAGGGCCTGGTTTACAAGAAATTGATTTATTTTATGAATAAATGTTTATAGTTCCTTAAGATTTTTACCTGTCATTTTATTATTTATTTAATAATGATTTCTGTGTTTTATATACCCTTTTATTATATCACTGCTCATGACAATCCACAAATCTCAACTTTAAATGTGAGAAGTGTATGGTCACAAATACGAGCACAGAAACATTTTATCCCTTTTAAGTACATTCCCTTCTGATATTGTTTTTTACTGCAAGAATGTTCTCCTCCTCTTTTTAACCAATTATAAGTGGGAAGACAAATGGCCACATGGATCCTCCATTTGGAGTGGATCCATCAATAATAAAAGTAGATGGAGTGGCCATTTTGATAAAAAATCCTCAAATCCTAGTGAAGAGGAGCACGGTGGTAAGAGACGGACAGGCTATTTTACTTAAGTTGTCTTTTTTAGGAAGGGTTTTTAATGTCTTAAATATTTATGGATATCCAGATAAAAATGACAGTTATAGCCTTTTAAAAGAAATGTAGTCCCACCTGCTAGGCAAGATGCTCCTGAGTTTTGCAGGTGATTTTTAATTGTATTCTACAGAAAAAAGATTGGAAAAGGGGCAGCAGAGGATTTTTAAAGAGAAACAAATGACAATTTTATTGAAAAACATAGTAACAGATTTTAGACTGACTGACGTTTTTAAATCCATGCAATCCTAATAATGCAGGCTACACCTGGTTCAGTGGTGATGGTAAGAGAGCCTCCCGCATTGATTATATTTTTATCAGAGACTGGTCGTTAATGGATGCTAGATCAACCCCCGCTTTTCTTTTCTGACCACACACGCAGAGGTCTTTTGGAAGTTAAACTGCTCCGTGTTGGAGGATCAGGATAGAGTGAAAGAATAAAGGGAGCAGTACAAACAACAAATGGCAGACTTTACAGACTTTTTTTGATTCACGAGCACAGTGATGGGGGAGATGGTGAAGGCAAGGACCCAAGAGTTTTTTTAGCTGGGTGGGGAGAAAAGAAAAAGAAAAGAGAAGAATGATGGGACTGCAAAAACGATTACAACGTTACTTTAATCTTTATAATCAAGGTTTTGATTTTATTGATGAAATTAAAAGTAATAAAAGAAATGCTGGAATTGGCTGCACTGTAAAACCTGACAAGTCACAGTAACTCAAACCGTTTGAGTAAACAGATTGCCTTTACTTAAACCATGTAAGTTTTAAAACTTTGCAATTATGTAATCAAGTGATTAATTAAGTGCTGATTGAGCTTTAGTGATGAACAGCTGCTGTTAACAAACAGCATCACCAGCTCCACTTATTAATAACCAGCCTGACTTTATTTCTGCCAGACGTGTCTACAGAAGATCTGATTGAGAATTAACTAAGGTTTAGATGTTGATTTATTGTTTAATTTGAAGTAACCATGTTGGAGATCAGTGTTTGCTTTAGTTGGGCTCTTCACCCTTGATTTTCTGTCTTAGATTATTTTTTTTGGACGTTGTAACCATGTGTTTTTGAAACATGTTTGTTATAACGCAAAAAACCCAGAGAAAATATGATCAGGTATTGGTTGCTGTACAGCATATTGGTGATGATAATCATCAATTATGGAGCTGTTCAGAGTTCAAAATCTTACTAAATTTATGTTATATAGTTAGTTTTTTTGATTTATGTTAATTTTTTTAGAAGGGTCTGTGGTTCTTTCATAATCAGTTAATATAAAGGACTTTCCAAACAGTTTGGTCTCCTATGGTGTCAATTAGTCACACACAGACATCAATAATCAGAATATGAACCTCAACAATGGTTACGAAAAAAAAAAAAAACATGCTGCAATGCATGCTGGGTACTATTGTAGTACAAAACTCATCCATGGCTCCCAGCATGCTGTGCTTCATTGTTTTTTTTTTTTTGTTTTTTTTTTTATGGTCACCATTGTTGAGGTTCATATGCTGATTATTGATGTCTGTGTGTGACTAAGTGACACCACAGAAAACCAAACTGTTTGGAAAGTTTCTTTATATTAACTGATTATCACAGAACCACTGGCTCTTAGAATCACTTCCAATTAATTACACAAACACCTATTTCATAAGAGATTAGACACCAAACAGTTCAATAATCAAAGATTATCATCAACAATATACAGTATAACAACCAACATCTAGGTACAGGTTAGATTTAAGAAACGCTAACCTGAATGCACTGTAAGTTGCTTTGGATAAAAGCAGCTTCTAAGAGTGTGTGTATAACACCTGATGATATTTTCTCTGGGCTTTTGGGTTACAACAGCCAGAGAAAAAACTAAGACAGAAGTCAAGGGTCAAGAGCACAACTAAAGCAAACACTGATCTCTAACATGGTTACTTTAAATGAAAACATAAATCAACATCTAAACCTTAGTTAATTCTCAATCAGATCTTCTGTAGACGTCTGACAGAAATAAAGTCAGGCTGGTTATTATAAGTGGAGCTGGTGATGCTGTTTGTGGGGGTTGTTTAATCAGATCTTGAGCGATTTAATGTATTTTTTTTTCAGTTTATTTTATCTAAGGCTGTGTCTGAAGTCAGTTGTAGTTCTTGTGTTTTCTCTTTTCTTCAGGGATTCTGTTTGTTAACAGCAGCTGTTCATCACTAAATCACAATTATCACTCAGTTAATCACTTAATTATTTAATTGCAATGTATATCTTCTTTCAGTGAACTAAACTGAATCAAGTTCAGAGTACTCACAACTATTAGTTTTAAAACTTAAATGGTTTGAGGCAATCGGTTTTTCCTCAAACGGTTTGAGTTAACATACAGGTCCTTCACAAAAAATTAGCATATTGTGAAAAAGTTCATTATTTTCCATAATGTAATGATAAAAATTAATCTTTCATATATTTTAGATTCATTGCACACCAACTGAAATATTTCAGGTCTTTTATTGTTTTAATACTGATGATTTTGGCATACAGCTCATGAAAACCCAAAATTCCTATCTCAAAAAATTAGCATCATGAAAAGGTTCTCTAAACAAGCTATTAACCTAATCATCTGAATCAACTAATTAACTAAAAAAACACCTGCAAAAGATTCCTGAGGCTTTTAAAAACTCCCAACCTGGTTCATTACTCAAAACCGCAATCATGGGTAAAGACTGCCGACCTGACTGCTGTCCAGAAGGCCATCATTGACACCCTCAAGTGAGAGGGTAAGACACAGAAAGAAATTTCTGAACGAATAGGCTGTTCCCAGAGTGCTGTATCAAGGCACCTCAGTGGGAAGTCTGTGGGAAGGAAAAAGTGTGGCAAAAAACGCTGCACAACGAGAAGAGGTGACCGGACCCTGAGGAAGATTGTGGAGAAGAACCGATTCCAGACCTTGGGGGACCTGCGGAAGCAGTGGACTGAGTCTGGAGTAGAAACATCCAGAGCCACCGTGCACAGGCGTGTGCTTTTGAACCAGAAACAGCGGCAGAAGCGCCTGACCTGGGCTACAGAGAAGCAGCACTGGACTGTTTTGCTCAGTGGTCCAAAGTACTTTTTTTTTGGGATGAAAGCAAATTTTGCATGTCATTCGGAAATCAAGGTGCCAGAGTCTGGAGGAAGACTGGGGAGAAGGAAATGCCAAAATGCCTGAAGTCCAGTGTCAAGTACCCACCAGTCAGTGATGGTCTGGGGTGCCATGTCAGCTGCTGGTGTTGGTCCACTGTGTTTTATCAAGGCAGGGTCAATGCAGCTAGCTATCAGGAGATTTTGGAGCACTTCATGCTTCCATCTGCTGAAAAAGCTTTATGGAGATGAAGATTTCGTTTTTCAGCACGACCTGGCACCTGCTCACAGTGCCAAAACCACTGGTAAATGGTTTACTGACCATGGTATTACTGTGCTCAGTTTTGGCCTGCCAACTCTCCTGACCTGAACCCCATAGAGAATCTGTGGGATATTGTGAAGAGAAAGTTGATGAGACGCAAGACCCAACACTCTGGATGAGCTTAAGGCCGCTATCGAAGCATCCTGGGCCTCCATAACACCTCAGCAGTGCCACAGGCTGATTGCCTCCATGCCACGCCGCATTGAAGCAGTCATTTCTGCAAAAGGATTCCCGACCAAGTATTGAGTGCATAACTGAACATAATTATTTGAAGGTTGACTTTTTTTGTGTATTAAAAACACTTTTCTTTTATTGGTCGGATGAAATATGCTAATTTTTTGAGATAGGAATTTGGGTTTTCATGAGCTGTATGCCAAAATCATCAGTATTAAAACAATAAAAGACCTGAAATATTTCAGTATGGTGTGCAATGAATCTAAAATATATGAAAGTTTATTTTTTATCATTACATTATGGAAAATAATGAACTTTTTCACAATATGCTAATTTTTTGAGAAGGACCTGTAACTTGTCAGGTTTTAGTGAAGCTGTGTCTGAAGTCAGTTGTAGTTCCTTTCTCTCTTTTCTTCAGTAATTCTGTTTGACAACAGCAGGTGTTCATCACTAATTCACAATTATCACTCAATTAATCACTTAATTATTTAATTGCAATGTATATCTTCTTTCAGTGAACTCAAATGAATTAAGTTCAGAGTACTCACAACTATTAATTTCAAAACTTAAATGGTTTAAGGCAATCGTTTCCTCAAACGGTTTTGAGTAAACCCAACTTGTCATGTTTTTAAGGATATTTGTTTTTACACAAAAGGTTTGAGTTACGTTACTTTGTCGGGTTTTACAGTGTGTTAGTTTTAAAACTTAAAAGGTTTAAGGCAAACGGTTTTTGTTAGTTTTGAAACTTAAAAGGTTTAAGGGAGGTTTTTAAGGATATCTGTTTACTCAAACGGTTTTGAGTTAAGTTACTTGTCGGGTTTTACAGTGTGAGGTTAAAAGTAGAGGAGTTATTCTGAGAAGTAAAGAGAAGGAAATAGAGGAGGGAGAGAAATGTACAAGGTATTTCTTTAAGAAAATTGTTAACAGAGGTGGAACAATGGTAAGTTTGAAAGATAAAGGTACAAAATACATTTTTAACGGTAGTTTGAGAGCTTCTATGAGGAGCTGTATGAGGAAAGAATAGCGATCATAGTATTTTAAATGAAATTCTAACCTTTGTAGACAAAACAGTAAAAGATTATTTTAATAAACGATTTTAACCTCCTTGAGATGGATAAAAGTATCAAAAAAAGGGGTAAGTCTCCTGGAGCTGATGGTCTTTCCTTTAGAATTTTATTTGACATTTTGGGACATTTTAAGACAAGACTTGTTGACAGTTTTAAAGACGGGTATAATGACATTATTACACAAAAAAGATGACAAGACAGACCTGAAAAAATTGGCGGCCCATAACTCTTTTCAACTTTGATTTTAAACTTTTTAGTAAACTTTTAAACAGGCCGGATGTCAACATTTTTAGCATACCTAATCCACCCAGATCAAGCCTGTGCAGTCCCAGGAAGGAAGATCAAGGACAGCCTCGTACTGATAAGAGATGCTATCTGTTATGCGAGAGACAGAAATATTCGGTTGACAGTGGTAAATTTAGATTTTGAAAAAAAAAGCATTTGACCGAGTCTCGCACCATTACTTGTTTCCAAGTTTTGGAAAAAATGGGGTGTCCTGGGAGATTTTTAGCTTGGGTGGGATTGCTGTATATGGGAATATAAACAGCAGAATCTTAGTTAATGGGAATGATCACTAAAACTGGTGGGAGATTAACCTCTGTTGTGGCAAAATTTAATCAACTCTCATTAGCATAGAACAGGCTCACTCTCGGCTATAATTAAAAAAAAAAGAAGCTTTTTATTCTTTGCAAAAGAAGAAGGTCAGACAGTCATACAGAAACACAAGTCAGCTGCAGAGTGTGACAAAGGAAGCGAGGGCAGTCCTCCGCTTTATATCTCTTTTCCCAGCCAAGGTTATAAACTCTGTAAAGCTGTACTTTTCCATAGAAAACAAAGAAGTCATAAACACACTCTTCTAAAGGTTGGTCCCCCCCCCATTTAGGGCTTGGATGACCCCCCCAGGTCATCCTCATTTTATATGTTTCCCCCATTTACCTTATGGCCCAAATGGCCTCTCAGGCCATCCTGACATCTGTTTTCCCCCCAGGTGTCTCCCCTTTTGCACCCACACGGCTCCGTGAATCACCTGCTGCCCATTACTCTTAGGCCCTAAACCCATCTCACGGTGTCACGCCCAGCAATTCTAACAAAACATATGCATATATGGTTATACAGAAGAATGTAAATTGAATTTTTCCAACACAATTTCCCCTTTTATCATTCATTGATCACCTAAAACATCAAAAAAGAAAAATTCATGACGACTGGTATATTTTCACTACACTCCTTAACATATTATGTGGCTCTGGAAGCCGGGCAGTAACTAAAACTTGTTCGGGATGAAAACAATAATAAAACCATGTTATTGCATTCCTGACAGGGAGGGCAGACCCTCAACTCACCTAACAGGATTCAAAAACCCAATTCAAAATCACAAAATTTCACACTCAAGAAAACCAGACATTGACTTTCAACTAAACGCCAACTGAATGTAATAACAATCACATTGTATACTAGCGTCTCGTCGACTTTTAGGCATCTAACCCCACTAATAAAGGATGCAACTCTGCATTATGTTGTGAAAGAAAAGTGAGTTTAGAAAAATATGCTAAGGCTTTTTGGTTTGGCGGGGATAGACCCTATTTTACGCAGGAAAGCAACAGTATAGACATAGATGGGCCTAAGAACCCGTACGTGTGGCATTTTTCGTATCAAGTCGGAGATATTTCAGATAAGTCTCTTCTGTGTTATCTGCCCAGTTATATCCAACGTATTTCACTGTCTAGCTTATCCGCCATACTCAGGTGTTCCTCTATTATGCAGACGCCTGTGTCATATCGTAGCCCCCCCACCACACTCTTTGTTGTTCGCTGCTTCTGTGTTTTCTTAGACTCCGCGTGTGAATTCTGATAACGTCTGTACAATGCACCAGAAGGATTATCATTGTCTTCGACATGTTTCGGGTTGCTACCTAGGTGAGTCAGGTTAGATAAACTGCAATGCGTGATGTGAAACGAGCTGCTAAGAAGTCAAAACGTCTCTGTACTCGATGACATGGCTATGGTGATCACTGACGCAAGAATACAGTGCGATAGCAAGTTACACTAGTGTAATTAGCACAGCACAAAAACCTCAATAGCTGATACTCGACAGTATACAAGTGGTAAACACAGGGTGTAGCACTAGCCAATATTCCCCCAACCTTCCCACAAGACTGTGGTCAGCCCATTCTGCACATAACTATTGTGTAGTAGGCGCTAAGGCCTCTTTTTACGGCCATTCTCATGTGGCGCAATGATATGGGTTAACCGTTGGTCCGATGTATTACGGCGAATATTGAAAAGCAAACTGACTAGTGAATAGCAACATCTATTATGTGGTCATATTTGTTATCTTTTCCACTTGTGATCTATTTGTTGGTAAACCACCATACATCACCCTGCTTTGATGCTGTTTTCACAGTCTTGACCTCTGCTCTTCCGACCTGATAAGACGCTTGATGTTTATAGCACTGGATTCTTCTGGCCTTTGTTGAACGTGGATCAGTCTCCAGATTTTTACTCCCTCTCGCTACCTCTTCCTGAGATGCAGGTGAACTTTTTCTGCAAGTGGCTGCCGGCGTGGATCCCACGTTGTTGCTCTGTGCACTACCTTCACAGACGCCCGTGCCGACGGGAGTGCGGTCAGAAGCAACCTGGAACGGGTTCCCAGCCACCTTTCATTTTCGCCTTCCCAGCTCTTTCTCCCCTCAGATCTCCCTTCTCTGTACCACCACGAAATATCCTGGTTTTAGGTCATGTAACGGGGGCGAGTTACAATTCAGCAACGTTTCCCTCTCGAGCAGCTTTCACCTTGCTGTGCACACAGACAACTTAGACAACAGAGAAGAGAATTCTTGGCAAAAGCAGTAAATTCTCAACATGTCATGCTCACACTACACCTCGGCGCATAGATGGCAAAAATTGCTGTTGCTTTACCCCTTACCATTCCCATGAATGGTGGTTTACCAAACCAAAGAGTAATGCTTCAAAGGGCTTAGGTTCACTTCTGACAATTCTCATTCTCAATGCTACATGTATACTGAGTCGAGAAGGTGAACGACTTCGGAGTAGCGCATTTATCCATGTGTAGTCCAGTTTCCTCACAACACTTAGCCTATGTTTGTTTTTTATTGTTAGCATCTCTCCTTGTTCCGCACTGTTCTCATATCAATTCCCAAGAAACTACCCACTTGGTTTATTGCCATCATTGACACGCTCATTGATTTTTCATTGCCTGAACAGTCCAATCCTCCGGTGGGAACTTTCAGTCACGAGAGCCTTTGCTGCGCTAGCAGGAGTCCAGTTGGACCTTGGGGAGCACATCTACCCATTTGGACTCAAATAGTCAAACAAATACTAAACAATAGTGTCTTTCCCTCCACAATGGGGGACAGTTCGCTTAAGTCCATTTGCAGATATGCCAACGGCCCTGCTCGAGGAGGCTGGCGATACCTGAGACATTTTTTAGCCTCTTGCTAGCATTATGCGTAGTTTACATAACGACACATCGTTTACAACAAAATTTAATCTGACAAAAAAGACTTTGTTAAACCAAATAGTAAAAAAAAAAGACCTTTCGGAAGGTTGCAGTTTGGCAATTAATACACTCCAACCCCTCTCGGACGCTATGACGAGATTCCGACATGCATCGAACATGCATCGTTAACAGGGAGTGGACTTTGGTAAACTAGGATGAGAAAAGACTTTTTTGCTCATACAACCTCACACTCACCACCTCCAGCCACCACTGCAGCTTTGCCATTTATCTGTGTTCTCTTGCCCCCGAGGAAGAGTGTCTGCATGTCCTGTAAAGATGAAGAAATTTCAGGGTTATTTTCAGTAAACAAATGTACACTCTGGTGTGCTATGTCTGCCGATATGGCGCAAAACCTTCGCGGCTGCGTCTGCTCTTGCGTTGCCTGTAGATACAAAATCTGTGTTATTTGTATGTGCGTGCACAGTTTTACGAATGGCTATCTTTCTTTGCAGCGGAAAATAGCATCTAGGCATGAGAGCTGCTACAAGAGGTGCGTTTAATATTGGTCGCCCATCTCTGACTTCAAAAATTTGCCTGTTGTTTCCACAGCGCTACCAAAATCCATAGTAACCCCAAATGCAGAACGCAAAATCTGTTGTAAATCGCTGACGCATTTGGTCTGTCTTAGTTATGGCATGCTTTCTGTTAAGCCACAGGCTCAGCTGCTTGCTTGGGCCGAATATAATGTGATGGCAATGACGCCAGAAGTCACAAACATCAAATTCAGTCGTTACAGCATAGCCAACCTTATTCAGGCCTGTGTGTTGGATCCCTTAAAAAGCTGGAGCCATCCACAAAGAGAAAATTTTTCACAGTTTTCAAGTGGCATGTCAGAAAGGTCTGGACGTGGTGTACACAGTTGTTCAAGTGCTGTTAAACAACAATGATGATCTTCCCCATCCTCCTCTGTCGGAATAGGAGGGTAAGTAGCAGCATTCAAGGTTGTGCACGGCTTTTGCTTAAACAGTGAAATTTAGGCATATCAAAGCAAGATAGTTGTGGTATCGTAACCACTGAGCTTTGTTCGAATCAAGGAGGCTGGTCTATATTGTGATGTGTGATGTTTTGTTCTTGCAAAATCATGGACACTGCTGCGTGGGGCATACATCCCACTGTCAGGTCAGAAAATAACCACACTATCTCTAGAACGCCAACACGGGCTCTGTCCGCAGCTGCCACTGCCCTCCAGAACAGCGTGTTCAGGCCGGCTGCAACGGGCTCTAGTTTTATTGAAAAAAAATATGCCACAGGTCTCATTTGTCCTCCAATGTTGCAACAACAGTACAGAAGTCAAATAAACACAGTTTCCTCATCCATCCATCTGAACAAATACGGCTTTGTTGGTACCCCGCTACAGTCCCAGATTGGCACAACAGACAGCGGAACTTTCCATGTTCAGAAATGCCTCTTCAGCCTTCTGATGTCCAATCAATCTTGTCCACATGAACTTTCAACCCCCTTCCTGTTGTTAGGGCTCTCCGATATTCTGCTCAAGAATCGCATAATTTGGAATAAATGGTTATTTCGACAATAGTAAACACATTCCCAGAAAATGAAAGCATTTGTTTTCTTTTTGTGAGTGGTTTATCGGTACATCTTTAATAGCTCCATACCCCTTTTTTCAGACATTGCTTGGGTATTTGGTGTTATTAACATGCCCCCAGGAATGTAATCTGCTGTTTCACAAACTGCAGTTTTGTCCAGGCTGACTTATGGCACCTCCTGTGGCCAGATGCTTCAGGAGAGCTCACAGTGTCAGCAACACATGTAGATTCATCACGAGCGACACAAACAAAGATCATCCACATATTGTAGCAAAGCTTGTTGCTGCTGTCAGAGGTTCAAAGGTTCCAAGCTTCTCCTAAGTGCTTCATATATCAGGGTTGGAGAATGTTACAAAAAGACCTTGACCCATACGATTAAAAGTGTAACCCTTTGCCCTCAAATTCGTGAATGCGTGGGAAAAAAAAACCAGAATTGGCTGTCTTTATCGACTGGCACCGCTAAAAAATGCATTGGCCAAATCTACCACTGAGAAGAATGGTTGCATTTGTGGTATCTGTGGACAAAAATTGTTTATGGATTTGGCACTGCGATGGAGCCCTTTGTCTGACATCGCAGGATTCAACCGCCTGTAATCTGTACAAAAACGAAAAAAAAAAAAAATAACACTCAAAAAAAAAAAGAAAACTGTGAACCTCAAAACCACTCTGTGTGATGACCTTTGTCTCTTATCTTTTCACTGAAAAAATTGGAGTTGCGCACCAGGGGTAATCATTGCATGGCACTATTATTCCTTCTTTTAACAGTGACTCAAATACTGGTTTTTATATCAAGAATTGCCTCTGGTTTTAGAGGATATTGATGTTGACACGGTCTGTAATCAGATTTTTGGGGGTGATCACAGCCGTTCACATCCGTTAATAAACCCACTCATTCATATTTGTGTTTTGCCCACAATTCTGATGTGCACTTTCTGCCAAGGGCTGATGTATGTCTGAAGCACAAATATTTGTCAATGCAATGATTTTCCCTTTCCTTTTTGGTCAATTGGTACCACAATTCTCTCCACTCCAATCTCATGCTTGCACTCATGTCATAAACGCTCTCAGACTCTCACTCGTGTTTCACCCCCCCCGCCTATCTCCCCTCCAGTCAGTAGCACAACACAGCTCTTCACAAACAGCGTCCTAATCCACACCCTGTCTGTCCTCTGCCCCTTGGAGAGCGATAAGTGAGGCACAGAATCCTCTGGGCCATTAAGTAAAACTGAAGTGTTTTTTTCTGTCAGGCAAACTGAAACTGCACACATGTCCTCTGTCCAAAACATTTTCTCAAAACTCAAAGTTTCTCCTCTTCTCTCCCTCCAAACCAGTCTTTCTCATACTGGTCGGCCATCTCGTTCCACTACGACATGTGACTTGCAATGCAAATTTGTCAGGCAACATAATTTCTCTGTCAAATGGTTAGTTCTATTTTTAGTCAGTTCACACATCATTTCAGCCCCATCAGAATTTATGATGTGCCATTCTATATGCCCATTTTGGTTCTGCTTGCAGACAACAAAACTTGCTCTCTCTCTGTCACACGGACACCCCAAGAGTCTGCAACCAGTGTCAAATTTAGTTTGCACAATAAATCTCTCCCCATTAAGGGGCACTGGGCATGCGGAGTGTAAAGGAAAGCATGCTTCAGCACCGTCACCCCCCACTCTGTTTCACAATTTAGGGGCACTGTGAATCGTTCACAAATTACGTGCCCTGAGGGCAGAAATTGACTCATTTGTGTTCGCCTGTTAATTGTGGTTGGCATGGCAAGTCACACGGTCGTATAGCTGATCTTGAAGCCCCAGAATCAGCTAAAAACTCAATCAATATTCCCCTCTACTAGCATAGGATATACGTAGGCATTTTCATAAAGGCTTCACTTTTATACATATCGCACCATTTATCAGGATTTTCATTAACAGAATCAGACGTACACAAAAGGAAAGCAAGCTTTTTTTCTTCATTGCAGAGAGCAGAAATGTAAAATCAGTGTATGTGTGTGTGTATGGGTTTAGAAAGTTTTTCACTTCCCTGACTTGTGGCTGTTGGCTGCTCGCCCTGGAACCTCCTCTCTGCTCTCCGTCTTCTTTGGCTTCAGTCTGCTTCTTCTTGATTTTGGCGGGCTCCGGGCAATTCTTTTCCCAACCTGACTGTCCTTTTTGCACAGTCCCTACATCTGTGTACACTTGTTGGTCACATGTTCAGTAGTCTCCACAGATCCACAACAACCCACTCTCCAGTTCCTTCAGTCCACTCGGATCTCTTCCTCCCTGTATCCTGTTCCTCTTCCCCCTTCTTGTTTGCGGGTTTCGCTGCGCAGAATAGCCCCCTGGCTTCGAGACTGCCGTGCACTACAAAAATTTAAAGAAATAACAACCACCGCCATTTTAAAATGCCAGCTGACCCTCTGTCGGGCGTGGCTTTAACTCTTCTCCTTCTTCGCCGTCCCTATCTTTCTCCTCTGCATGCAAAGCGTGTTGCTAAAAAACACAGATAGCCGTCCACTTTTTCCATTCGATTAGCTGGGTCTTTACCGCTTTGCGCGATTTCATGTCTCAGTCCATTCAAGAAACCACTCCGCAGATGACGACTCCCATGTGTCAGGCTGATTTTCCCCTCGCTCTCTGGTTCCTCTAAATCCGCTGTGGGTTGTTTGAAAATCAGTACAGGCGTTTTGTAATAGCCTGAACAGACTCATCTCTGCTCTGGCAGCGTTGCCAATCCTCGTTCGTGTCCACCGCGCTGTAATGCTATTTTTGATAGCTTCAGCAGTTCTTCAACTAGCTTTGCGTAGTCTGCATTATCTCGGTGTCCCCATGCACAGTGTTCTCCTGTCGACAGTCTTCCTTTCTCGCTTTCCCTCACTTTAGCCTGCTCCGTAAGCCCCCAGTTTCCACTGCCAGCACCCTTCTCTCTTTCGTGCACGGTTTGGCTGATTCTTGGCAGAGGTGACTAATTCCTGTAGAAAATTTTATCCACCGTGCTTCTTCGCAGGGCCCCTTCCCTTTTTTTCGGCAAGTGAGCCATCGCTTTCTCTCATCCTCATCACAGTTGTCCAGGTCTGAAGACCATAATAGGCCCCTCAGGACCAGAGACTTCAAAGCATTGGACCCTGTTACACTCACAATTTTCTCTCTTCACGTTGTCGTTGTTTTTTCTTTTCTTGTCCGGCCGATGCTCTGCGCACTATTTCCTCTTCAATTTCTTTCTTCGTTGGGGTTTCGGAATAATTTTCTAAGTTTCTTCCTCTGTTTCTCGGGCTCCATTCTGGGCTGCCCACGTGCGCTGTTGGTCTTTTCGGTGGAATAGCATTTGAGGTAAGGGTCCATTTTCATGGCTTGCAGCTCCCCACACGGGATCGTGAGATAGGGTGGTGGTGCATTTTAGAAAAAAAACTCGAGTTGTAAGAAGCCTATGTGATGCATTTACTTTCTTCACCCTTTTTCAACTTTCCTTTTTCCTCCTTTCTAACCTGCTATTCTTTCTGCTCACTCTCGCTCCTTCTCACTATCTGCTTCCTCTTCCACCAATTCACCGTTTGCTCACATTTCTCACACATATGTTTCACACAACAGCCTTTTTGTCTCTCGCTTCCCTCTTCTACTGATTCCTTCACAGCGTTTAAGTCTCTTACACTCAACGGTCCCGTCTTTTGGAAAACCGGGTATTTAAAATTAATTTCCTTCCAATATCTTGTCATGCTTTCTGGGCCATATACCTTTTTCATTTGCCATTAACCGGTTATCATATGAAACAAGCGTCTCGGAGCTTTTCCCATATTGCTGTTTCCTTCTGCTGTGGATACCCTTTGGACCACCTATACTTTCAGAGTCTCTATCGATCCGACTTTTTTTCCCGCGCCCAGTCGTAAAGAGGCCAAGCGCTCCCTGCGCTCGAACTAATACCCCGCAACGTCTCAATTCCCCCCTCTTAGAAATTTTTTGTTGAAACCCGCTTGCGCGTGATCTCACTTGCTATCGAAATATCTGGATCGCTGTGATCTCAATTTCTAACTCAATTTAGACGTCCTGCCGATGCAAGCAGTTTCAGTCCCCCAGAAAATTATTGACGGTGCGTAGTATTTCCTCACAATCCCTTCTTGATTGTGTTTTTCCCACAGAAGAGGACCCACCGCTATGGTTTCGTCCCTTTCTAATTTAATTTCCAAATTCCAAAAAACCCAATTTTTTTTTAGAAGATTAGGAACTGTCTCCTCCCGCGAAGTCTGTTGCCACCCAGGTTCTTTTTTCTCTGATTCCAGTGTGTCCCCTCTGGGCCTGGCGGTCGGGTCCCTCTCTCCCCCCACCTTTACCCCAACTATTCGGGGTTGGCTGAACAACTATTGTCCAGGATGAGCAGTCACCGTCCGCTCACAGGTTCCAGAAGACACATCCAATGAATTCCCACCTTTGAAACAACCAATTGTTGTGGCAAAATTAACCAACCTCATTAGCATAAGAGACATGCTCACTCTCAAACTTAATAATTACAAAGAAGCTTTTATTCTTTGCAAAGAACGGTCAGACGTCATACAGAACACAAGTCGCTGCCGAGTGGACCAAGGAAGTTAGGGCAGTCCTCCGCTTTATATTCCCCTCCCTTTTCTCCCAGTCAAGGTTACAAATCTTAAGCAAGCGAAAAAAAATTGGGGGGTTTAAAACTTTTCCCATAGATAACAACAAGTCATAACACAACGACTAGATCATTCTCTCCTGAATTGGTTATTTCTTTTCTTCCATATTTAAGGCCTTGATGACCTCCCAGGTCATCCTAGACCACCTGTGGGTCTCCATTGACCTCCCTTCATAACCTAACATGCTCTATAGATCTTCTGTCAAAACCATACATTCTTACTCCTAGTCCACAAACTCATTCCCCGCTGTCTCCGCACAGCAATTCTAAGAAAACATATGCATATACTATATTGTCTAAGCATATAGTGGTCAGCCAAAGGTCATCAATGAATTTTTCCACTACAACTGTCAACTTACTGGCCCCCAGAAAGTGGTTTTAGGCTTTCCAATGAAATCATTCATTCGAATCAAGCAGTTAGAACATTGTATTTATCGGAAGAAACTGTTGCTCAGAAATGGTTGATGTGGCCCTCTGGATTGTCCCTACATTCTTTTTAAGGCGGCCCTGCCCTGGATCTCTCTTTTCAGAATCACAATGACAAATGGATACTAGTAAGTCTGGGAGGGACCAGGGTGACTTAGTGTAATAGCCCACTATAAAGTAGTACTGTGGAGGCAAATTTCTTTCTTTCCTTTCCTTTAACCCATGGTTTTTCACAGGCTCTTCTTAATATAAGGGTGAACACAATTTTTATAACAGTTTTGTTTTGGATTTTAGTTTTTATTTTTTTGTTTCTTTATAAGTTTGACATATTAATACCAAAATGTCAATGACTGGTTTCCCTGAAAGGAGTTTTTCCCCTACAACCGAGAGTGAACCGCATTAGAAAGGGATGCCCGAGTTACATATCACCTCAAGTGATAAAACTCATGGGTTCGGAATGGTGATCTATTCACAGAGGAGGAGTAAGTTCTGTGGATCCGACCGAACCGGGAACTGCTCACGGGACCATCACATAGTTGTCCCCTGCTGTAATAACATGAATTGTATTTTTAAAATGTATTGTGTAAATGCATTAAAAAAACTTTTAGTTGTAAAATCTATTCTTATGTGATTCCAAAGCATATTTTATAAATATATATTCCTTTTTTTTTTTATCCTATCCTTTTGGTTGTTTTTGATTGCTTCCATTGTCCTTCAGTTTGTAAGGTCGTTGGAAAAAAGCATCTGCTAATGACTAAATGTAATGTAAATGTAAATGTATTTATTATTGGATTATTTAAGTCAAACCTGTTTCAAAAGACGTGCTATATTTTTTTTATATTATACGCATAGGTATGTAGCATATATCTATATATATTAATGGTCATTTGCAAATATCGGCATTGCCGAAATTTGTTGTTTTCTGCTTGGCCCGATGTAGAAGAGGCGGGACTTTTATTTTTGACGGTGCTGAGAGCAGAAACACCTGAATGCACACACAGTGCTCACACTCTCTCTCTCTCTTGTTCATCGTCGTCGTTAACAGTTCTGTCTAATAAGAATAGATGTCTGCTATATTTAGATAGAACGGTTAAACAAGGAATTAATGTATACAAAAAGTATATAACGATTGCTTTATATTAGACCTATTATAATAGAAAGGCAAAATTATAATACTTTCACGTTTGCGGTCAGCATTAAGCAAATACGCATTTAAACAAATCTTATACCGACTTACAGGCAGAAACTAAAATCAGCTAAACCTGTTAAGGACTGTAAAAAGATGGACTAATGAAACAGAGCAGGATTTACAATCTCACTGATTGGAGTGTTTTTGAGACTGCTGCCACAGATCTGGATGACCTCACAGAGACTGTTACATCTTAGATCAGTTTCTGTGAGGTTATCTGTATTCCTACCAGACTCATCTAACTTACAACATGACAAACCGTGGTTCACTGCAAAACTCAGACAGCTCGTCGGCCAAGACGATGCTTACAGGAGCGGGGACATGACTTGTTATAACAGGCTAATCAATGGAAAAGGAGATCACAGAGTGCAAGAGGATTATTCTGGAAAAATAGGACTCATTTACTTCCAGCAACTCAGCATCAGTGTGGGAAAAGTCTGAAGGAGATCACCAAGTACAAGTACACCATCGGACCCCCAGGCATCTTGTGGAGAAATCAACAAATGGCAGAATGATCTGAACAAGTTTTACTTGTTTTTTACGATACTGAAAGACAACCAGCACCTGCCCGGAACACCCTCTCATCACATCCTTCCACAACCATCTACACCTGCCTGACCCACCTGAACACCTCTTCCAAACAACCGTTCACACCATCCACTCCTGCAACCCCCCCGCCCTGAAACACCTCTCCAACAACCGCTCTCACCCATTCTACACCTGTCCTGCAAAACCCCTCTCTCCCCCCCCACACCTGCAGTTCCGAGCATCAAGGATGAGGTCCTTGTGCCATGTCTTCCGGAAGCAGAAAAAGGAAAAAAGCACCATGCCCAGATTGTGTCACACCAGCTTGTCTGAAATCCTGTGCTGTGTGAAGTCCCTTCATGCTTTCAAACGGCTCCACCATCTCCCCATCCCAAAAAAATCCAAATTAACAGAACTGAATGGACTATAGCCTGTGACTCTAACTGTGGTCATGAAGTCCTTGAAAAACTGTGGCTGGCCCACCTGAAAGACATACGGGGACCCTTACTGGATCCTCTTCATTTTGCCTAAAGAGCGAACAGTTCTGGGGATGATTTCAGTTAACATTCCGGACTGCATTAGCATAGATCACCAGATGGTTTCTGCAACATCTAGACGACCCAGGGACTTATCGTGAGGATCTTGTTTGTGTACTTCTGCTAAGGCCTTTAACAGTAGTCAAGTCAAAGAAAAGTCACTTTTATTGTCACATCCCACCCCAGCAACATGTGCCGTGGCGAGTGACATTCTTGGGAGCGGTGCTCCAGAAATTTCATAAACAGTTAAGTTAACATATAACCATACAGACTCAACCATGAAAAAAGTGAAATGTGCAATATGCACATACATACACACATCGTACTATTAGACATACTTACCAGTGTAGCACTACACATTTTTACGCAATATGTACTTACATACAGTTAGCACTACAACATTGATAATATACCACAGAAAGTACCCCTTCTACATTATGTTAAACTTATATATGCATGAAAATATGGCTAAGGTTCAACAGAGTTGTACGTGAACTGGATTACAGAAATGTCATGGATGTGCATCGGAATGGTATCCAGTATATCAGGCAGATTATTGTTTTAATGCAGTGTAGTAGGTATCGTTTGGTGTTGAAACGGTTTAACGTTAAAGTGCAGTGGTTTGGCCATACCATATTGTGGGAGTATGCTTTAAGGTGTATTAGTTCTGACTGTTCTTAGTCTGATAGCCTGGGGAAAAGAAGCTATCCCTCAGTCGGCTAGTGCGGGATCGGGATACTGCGGAGACGTGTTCCTAAGGGCAGCAGACGAGAGCAGTCTGTTGGGATGGATTGATGGAGTCACTGATGATCCTCCGGATGTTCCTTATACAACCACCCTGGTGTAGATGTCCTGGAGCGAGGGGAAGCTCACCCTCCAACACTGTGAGCTGGCAGTTCGCATGACACTGTTTCAGAATGCTTTGAGGTGCCCCCCGGCGGTGCGTTTCCAAACCAGGCAGTGATGCAGGCCCGTCAGAAATGCTCTCTATATAGTGCACAGTGTAGAATGATCTGAGGATGCTGGGCTCCCCCCCTCATCCAAACTTCCAAACTTCCTCAGCACGTCTCAGGAAGAAGAGAGACGGCGTGATGTGATGCGTCGTCAGCACTGCGTCATTGTGTGTAGACCAGGTGAGATCCTCACTGATGTTAAACGCCGAGGAAGCCTGCTTACCCCCCCTCACATGGTCTTGTTTGATGGTGATGGGTTTGGTTTCTCTGCTCGTCTCCTGAAATCCAAACCACCACTCCTTGTTCTTGTCGATGTTGAGTGAGAGGTGGTTCGTCCTGACACCATTTAGTCAGGGTCTCACCTCACTCTTCTGTAGGCTGTTCTCACATTTGTCGGTGAGCATGCCAATCACCGTTGTGTCATCAGCAAATTTGATGATGACGTTGGAGCCCCCTGGTGGTGGCTGTAACATCCATGTGGTGTACAGGAATGTACAAGGAAGCGGGCTGAGGAACCAGCCGCTGAAGAGCACAAGTGTGAGGGCCAGCGGGGATGAAGTGTTGCTGCCCGATGTCTGATCCCACCTGACTTCTGCCTTTCAGGAAGTCCAGGATCCGGCTGCACAGAGATCTGTTTTAGTCCCAGAGTCTGGAGCTTTCGCAAACAATTGTGGCGGGCATTATGGTGTTAAATGCTGAGCTGTAGTCCACAAACAGCATTCTCACATAGTGTTCTTATTTTCCAGGTGGGGAGAGCAGTGTGTAGGTTGAAAGCAATAGCATCATCTGTAGAACGGGTTGCTGCGATAATGCAAATTGTAGCGGATCCAATGCGGGCAGCAGTACAGAGCAGATTGTACACTCTGACGAGTGTCTAAAAACACTTACTGAAGATGGGTGTGAGAGCAATGGCCTCCAGTCCCATTCAGCATGTGAATTTGTTTCTTCTTGGTATGGCACAATAAGCAGGCCGCAGCAGCGCAGCAGAATGGAAGAGTGATGCGGATTTGCCGAAAGGTGGGCAGGGGAGAGATTTGTAGGCGTGCCCCGAAAGGAGAGTACAGTGGTTCAGTGCCCGATCACTACGCGTGTTGATGGTGATGTGTTGAAAATATTTTGGAGCTATTGTTCTGAAGTTGGCTTTGTTAAAGTTCCCCATAACAATAAATGCTGCATCTGGGTACGTGGTTTCCTGCTCACTTATATTCCCATACAGTTCCTTGAGTGCCTGGTCTGTGGTTGGCTTGAGGAGAATGTAAACGGCTGTGATTATGACCGCTGTAAATTCCCTCAGTAGCCAGATGGTTCGACACAGAAGCATATGAATTCCAAATCAGGGGGAGCAGAAGGATTTAATAGGTGTAGGTTCCTTTCATCACACACCATGATTGTTGATAAAGAAACAAATGCCCCCACCTCTGCTTTTTCCCTGTGAGCTCTTTCGTTCTGTCTGAGCTGTGCACGGAGGAACTCCGAAGCTCGATGGCTGAGTCTGGAACCACTGCAGACAATCCAGGTTTCTGTGAGGCAAATAATGCAGCAGTCCCTTGTGTTCTCATTGGGTATGAGATACTTGCCCGCAGTTCGCAGAGTTTGTTGTCCGGAGACTGAACGTTAGCCAGCAAAATGGATGGGAGAGGAGGTCGGAGGGGAGACGTCTGAGTCTGACAAGGACGCCGGCTCTCTTCCCTCTTTTCCGGCGGCGTTTCCTCGGTCGCGCCCGTGCAGCCCAGACAAAGGGCTCTGATGCGGTGTCTGTAAACAAAGCGTCAGTGTTCAAGAACTGAAAGTCCGGTTTGCGTTCCGCGACATAGGAACCTATGTTTAGAAGCGTGTGTCGGTCCGTAGACAGTCATACAAACAACATCCAACACATAGAACAACAAAAAAACAAGTAAAACAAACGAAAAACTGCAAAGTTTACTCAGAGGTCGCAACACGGCCGCCATGCTCAGCGCCATCTTGGATTAAGTGTCATCCCAAACCTTCTCCTGCCCAAACTAACTCATCGCTTCTCCGTGCCCACCTCCGTATGTCATTGGATCAACAGCTAGTGAGGGCTGGGAAAATACACATCCAGTTACCCATATAACCAGCACTGGAGCTCCTTCAGGGCGCCATTCTCTCCATGACACCACACGCCATCGGCCTCATTCAGGACAGTGACGAGTCTGCCTTAACAGACAGGAGGTTAAAGAGCTGGCTGTCCTGGTGCACTCTCAACAACCTGGAGATTAACACCGCTCGAAACAGTGGAGATGATCGTGGATTTTCAGGGGACAACCCCCCTGCAATCCCCCCACTCACCATCATGGACGAGCAGTGGAGTCATTCGGTTACCTGGGCATCACCATCTCTCAGAACCTGAGAGTGGGACATTCACATTGACTCCATTGTGTTGAAAAAGGCTCAGCAGAGGTTGTACTTTCTTTCGCCAGCTGAGGAAAATTTAAACCTACAACAAGAGCTGCTGAAAACCGTTTCTACTCTGCCATCATCTAATCCGTTCCTCTGCACTTCAATAACTGTCGTGGTTCAGCTCAGATACCACAATCTGACCTCAGAAGACTGAAAGAGGTAGTCCGGATTGCTGAGCGAATCATTGGTTACAACCCTCCCTTCTAATTCAAGAACTGATACTTATCCAGAGTGAGCAAAAGGGCTGGCAAAATCCTCTGGACCCCTCACATCCATCACCACTTCCTCTTTGAACTGTTGCACATCTGGTCGACGCTTACGAGAGCTCAATGAGCACCAGAACGACTACATTTGCATTTACATTTAGTCATTTAGAGCAGAACGCTTTTATCCAAAGCGGACTTACAAAGATGACAATAGGAAGCAATCAAAAAACAACAAAAGAGCAATGAGATATAAGTGCTATAACAAGTCACAGTTAGCCTCCTAAACGCCGTTATACATAATAATAATAATAAAATAATATAATAAAAAGAAAAACAGAGTGAATAGAAAAAGAAATAGAGCAAGCTAGTGTTAGCGTTTTTTTTTTTTTGAAATAGTACTTAGAACTAGTGAGTGCAAAAGTTAAAGGGTCAAATAAAGCTGGAATAGATGTGTGTTTTAAGCTGATTCTTGAAGAGAGAGTCAGCTGCTCGGATTGAGTTGGGCAGGTCATTCACCAGGAGGGAACATTTAATTAAAAAGTTCCCGTAAAAAAAGTGACTTTGTGGCTTCTTTGGGATGGCACAATCAGCGACGTTCACGTTGCAGAACGCACAGCTTCTAGAGGGCACATAAGTCTGAAGTAATGAATTTAAGTAAAGGGGTGCAGAGCCATTGGTGGTTGGGTGTATGCAAACATCATGCCTTGAATTTTATGCGAGCAGCTATTGGTAGCCAGTGCAAATTGATAAACAGAGGAGTGACGTGTATTCTTTTCGGCTCATTAAAAATTAATCTTGCTGCCGCGTTCTGGATTAATTGTAAGGTTTGATAGAACTGGCTGGAAGACCTGCCAAGGAGAGCATTGCAATAGTCCTAGCCCTGGACAGAACGAAGTGCTTGAACAAGGAGTTGTGTGCAGCATGTTCCGAAAGAAAGGCCTGATCTTCTTAACCCTCTGGAGTCGTTACGCGTATACGCGTTTTGGGGGGGTAAAAATTTTCCTCCTGATAACCCCGAAAAGAACTTAAATTACACTTTCATTTTTTGATCGTACAGATAAGTGCAATACATCAATCGCATCTGCAAAGGGTCTACTTTTTTTTGTATACAGACATAATAACAACACAACTTTGTGCACTTATAAAATAAAGATAACAAACAAGGAGTCTGTCTGCAGCCTTTTGTCTGCCAGCTGATCTTCAGATACAAATGCGTCATTAAAAATGAACTGTAACTCAGGAATACTCAACGAAGAGAGACATGAGAGAGATATCTATAGAAGACTGACATGTCTACTTTTTAAACTAAACAAGTGCTGCTGACAAACAAATATTCTGTGATAAAGTAATCCATATGAAAACAACGCGAATGTCCGGTTTTCACGGTCCCCCTTCATTATCTTCTAATGCGACCACGCCCCCCGCGCCGAGCGCGCGCTTTTGAGATTCAAATGTTTCACTGAAGCGCGCGGCTTTTGAATACGGCCCACCACAACAGAAAGAACAAAATGCAGCGAGACTGGTTCTTTCAAGTTTTTATTATTTTACTGTTTTCTTGCTTCGCGATGAGAGGAATAAGACATAATTCACCCCAAAAGATGTGATGTGTGTTGAGGATTTTGAGATTTGGATTTCCTCAGAAAAAAGAATGAAGCACAGTTTATTCAGCAGAGATCATAAACATGAGTAAGTCTCTTTTTATTGAATTTATATACTTGTACTAGTTTTTCACATAACGTGGTAAACATTTTACTAGTTAGACTTTTTTCCAAAGACTTTTTCCAAACTATAATTCCTGACTGAATGTATAATCAAGTGAAATATTATGAAGTTTCAATAACAATATACACTACTATACCATTCAAAAGCTTGATGTAAATAATAAAAATGTAACAATAAATGTAACTGTAACAAATGTAACAATCATTGCTGTTCTTTCAATTTATCCCCCCTAAAAAACCTAAAAAAAAATATTCTCCAGCTCTTTTTCAACATTAATAATAATACAATATAAATATAAATAATAATGATATATAATAACAATAAATGTTTTTTTTTGTAGAAAATAAGATTGTTCTGAAAAGGATTTTCTGAAAGGATTGTGTGACTGGAGTAATGATCGCAAAAAATTTCAGTTTTCCAAACGTCAGCTTTGATTGTTCCATAATAACTGTTTAACTGACACTCACAAGTGAATATTAAATTATGTTGTGGGATAATTAATATATATCTACCTCAAATAAACTACAAAACATAAAATTATATAGATTTATTTTGTCCTCACATTCTTTCTTGTAACTCTCCCTCTCAGTGACACAGCTGACTGAAATGGCTCATTATGCAGCTCATTATGCAGGCCTTTGTCTTCATCAGGTGTGAATTCATGATAGTTGACGCCTACTCGCATATGACTTTTACCAACAAAAAAGGGTCTTAGGAAAATTAAAATCAATATATTGTTTTTCTGTAAGTGAGTAAACAAGATGATTTTCACATCAATATTTAGAAAAAAAAAATTCTAGGCTACAACCTCCAGTTCTCAAAATATCTGGGAACCAATTTTCTGTATGTGTTTTATTGCCTTATTCAAGTGATTTAACATTTTTAGTTTTTTTCACTAACCACGCATAACATTTTTTTTTTTCTCAAAAACACAATCATGTACATACATGCTGCTCACATATTTATTATAGCCTATGTTGTGCTGATTGACAGTGAGATTAGACTTTTAGCCATTTAGCCTATTTATAAGAAACTGCAAAAAGCACAAATTGTCAGGCCTGACAAAAACTTCTCCAGCCCCAAAATACCCTTAGACTCCAAGGGTTAATTGTTGAATAAGCAAATCTGCAGGACCGGGCAGTTTTAGCAATGTGGTCTGTGAAAGTTAGCTGATCATCAATCATAACTCCAAGGTCCTTCTGGCTGTTTTTGAAGGAGTTATGGTTGATGTGCCTAACTTGATGGTGACAATTGTGATGGAATGCTGATGGGTTTGCTGGAACCACAAGCGTTCTTCTTGGCAAGGTTGAGTTGAAGGTGATGGGTTCTTTCCAGCCAGCAAGAATGTCTGTTAGACAAGCTGAGAGATGCGAGCAGCTACCGATGGAATCATCAGGATTGGAAATGAGATGTAAGTTGAGTATCATCAGCATAGCATGGTATGAAAAGCCATGTTTTTCTGAATGACAGAACCTAATGATGCCATGTAGACAGAGAAGAGAAGTGGGTCCACGAACTGAGCCCTGATGCACCCCCAGTAGTTAGATGTTGCGACTTGGACTAGAACACAGGAAAGTTTCCTTCCCCCAGGCAATCCATCTCATGAACACTTGATAATAACTGTGGAACACAACCAACACTATGTATACACACATACTCTTATTTTATCTAACACAACATACTAGTCTACACTTCCAATTTTTGCACATAATATAACTTGTACAATACAAAACTGCCTATTGTAATATACCTGCACATACAATTTGTATATTGTTATTCCTTACCTACTTTATTTGGTATTTTTTATTCTCTTATTATGTGTTTTTTTGTTCTGCTCGCTGTCATTCTGTTTGCAACTGGTGGAGCTTCCTGTCATGAAAACAAATTCTTCATATGTGTAAACATGACCTGGAAATAAAGCTCATTCTGATTCCTGATATAAAATTGATATAATATTATTATATAATATTTTATTATCAATTACTTGTTTTAAATAATGATCCCTGCAACACATTAAATTTGAAACCACTCAGCAAAAAAAAAAAAAAAAAAAAAAAAAGTTCTTTTTACAAAACTCTTGCTCAGGACATCGTGAAAAACAACAGGAAACCTCAGGGGAGCTGTAATAGTCACATTTATAATAAAAATAAAGTTAGAACTTTTTTACTGTGTTTAGTATTAGCTCTTATTTTTATTATTATTATTATTATATTAATAGCCTGTAATGATTAATACATTATTAAAAATAGTTTAAAGGGGTCATATGATGTTGTTAAAAAGAACATCACTTTGTGTATTTGGTATAATGAAACGTATTTATGCGGTTTAAGTTTAAAAAACAAATTATTTTCCACATAATGTACATTAGTTGTTTTTCTCCTCTATGCCCTGTCTTTTCTGAAACGCTGGCGATTTTTACAAAGCTCTCGTTCTAAAAAAGCGAGGTGTGACTCTGATTGGCCAGCTATCCAGTGCGTTGTGATTGGCCAAATCCCGCAAGGTGGGTGTGATGGAAAATGTTATGCCTCTTAAACACTGTGATGCCATCCAACTGCTCTGCTCGTGCACATCCCATCATCGGTTCTCTTTTAGCAGTTCAGTCAATGCATTGTTAGGAGTAACTGAATAACTCGGGATATTGGTTATTTCGCATCAGAGGGTGTGTCAGGCATGTTTATAAACCGAATAACTTAAGTATTTTTGTGGATTAGTGGGTACTGGAGACGCGAACCACTCTTCAAACAATTCAGTTTAATTTGGTGGACCTGTTTTGACTGGTATAGGGCTAAGAAGATCCAGTTAAATATAACGATTTGTTTTGCGATCCGGACATCTCTAGACGAGAAAAACAACATAAAACCCATTACAACGAGGCAATATGTTGGCATCCAGTGGGGCCATAATTACTGATTATAATGACTTCTATACTCTTTTTTACACGTTGCGCTGCATATCGCGTTGCATAAACAAAAAAAAAAACATATCTGCATTTGTGATCTGAGAAACACAAGCCTACTCTTACTGCTCATAAAACGTAACTCGCGTTTGAATCATCATTGGCAAATTATTTAAATATAAAAAAAACGTTCTTACAGGCTGTCAATCAGAAGCGCCAGATTGTCCTTGCAGGCAAAGTATTTTAGGCCAAACAAAGTAAAGCAGTTTCGCTTTCACAACGAAACACAGTGTCTTCACAACATGGCGGCGGCGACAACAGCAAAAATAAATGTTACGTTTGAATGAGCCGTTTTAGGTAGGCGTGGTTGACTCTTAACTTTTATGAAGAATATCTCTTCGGATTTGAGACTTTAGTCTTTGCAACTTTACAGATCTTCTTTATGCCCAAGAGCTTGTAACACTCCAAAGAGAAAGGAAAAATTTTAATCGCATCATATGAACCCTTTAAAAATGAAATTTGGTGTACCTTATAAAAGAAGGTAATCCCTTTCATCCTTTGCACCATCCATCATCTCCATCTCAGTTATTAGCATTGTTTGTGTAAATATGTCTATTTGCATCTACTCTAATCGTTTGGATTAACATGAAACACCTGCTTTGTTTTGTGCGTTGAATACGGTTATTCTCAAATGAGAAGGAGGATGGTGCGAGATGCGGGAGAAGGAATTATGCTTCAGCCCTTGAATTGACTTGATTGGCTGTGACCAGACAGTGACAGTGTCAATCTATGTATTGGAGAAAACAGGGACTATAAATGTTGAAAACATAAATTTTTACATATATTTATTTAGCAGCCCTAAGTGTTTATATGTAGTTATATGAGTTGATTACATGGAATATCAAGCACTCAAGTGTCATATTTTAAATGTAAACTTCAATTCTAGACCTGCAGTTTGTATGACGTCATATCAATCACAACATGATTTATTTGTATTTTCAATAATTTGTCACGACTTTAGTAGTAAAATACTGAAACACTTAATAATTAATGGTGAAGTAGTCCTTACAAATTCCCATATTTTAACTTAATGTTAAAAAATGGACATGGACATGTTATTGGTCAACAACCTATGTACAGTGTGCTTGTTTTAGTCATCTATTTTTCATGCAGTTGTCATCTGATTGTAGTTGTTACCATTTTAATATTATGTCATGATCTTGCCTAGAGTTTCCACAAACCACCGGGAAAGGCCTTGTGTGAACTTTGACAAGAGTGATTAGAAGATCTGAAATCCTCATATCCTGGTGATTTAAAATCTGACAACATGGGTAAGACATTAAATGTATATGATTGGATAACATCATTATCCTATGCATATGCTGAGCAAATTGTAAGATGTTTGTATTTCTGTGATGATGACATATGTTGATTAAAATTATTATTCCTTTTTTTTCAGGGCCAGGAGAAGAAGCAGCAGGAGAACACAAGGGCAGCTCTCTACAATACACACTGCAAGCAACATGGAAACCAAAACCACTAACATACAGTAACAATAGCAGTGACAGTAGCAGTAGCAGTAATAGTAGCAATATCAGGAATAACAATAGCTGACACAGTAATAGGAGCAGCAGCAGGAGCTGCAGCTGGAGTAAGCATTTTTTTTTTATCATTATGGGAAGAAGAAACAAAAACAGGAGAAGTATTAGTAACAGCAGTAGCAGGAGGCCTAGCAGGAATAGCAGCAGCAATATTGCGATCTCTGGTAGGAGCTCAGTCACTAACAGCATCAGCAGTAACTGGAGCAATGGCTGGAGCTGCAATAGGTACCAATAGCAAAAACACAATTACAATGGGTGGTAAACTAAAATACAGGTGGTAATAGATAAGTTACAGTGGGTTTTTAGCCTTGATAAAAAGAGGTAAAGCAGCAGTAGATGGGTTTTAAAGGCATTGAACCCGCTGCAACACTAATTGTAGGATCAGGATCTGCAGCAATAGCACAGCAGCATCACAAAACAGGACCAGTATCGCATCACAAAACAGAATCAGCTAGCCATCACCATGCAAAATTATAGCATCACAAGCAAATCAAGTAACATCAGGAGATATCACAGGCAGAATCATGCAGCATCACAAGCAGAATCAGTAACATCATGAGTGTCACAGGCAGAATCAACAGCATCACAAGCAGAATCAGTAACATCAGGAGGATATCGCAGGCAGAATCCAGCAGCATCACAAGCAGAATCAGTACCATCAGAGGAGTATCGCAGGCAGAATCAGGCAGCATCACAAGCAGAATCAGTAACATCAGGAGGAGTATCGCAAGGCAGAATCAGCAGCATCACAAGCAGAATCATCGTAACATCAGGAGGAGTATCGCAGGCAGAATTCAGCAGCATCACAAGCAATCTGTAACATCAGAGGAGTATCGCAGGCAGAATCAGCAGCATCCCAAGCAGAATCTGTAACATCAGGAGAGTATCGCAGGCAGAATCAGCTATATCACAAGCAGAAATCTGTAACATCAGGGAGGAGTATCGCAGGCAGAATCAGCTATATCACAAGCAGATCATCAGTAACATCAGGAGGATATCGCAGGCAGAATCAGCAGCATCACAAGCAGAATCAAGTAACATCAGAGGAGTATCGCAGGCAGAATCAGCAGCATCACAAGCAGAATCAGTACATCAGGAGGAGTATCGCAGGGCAGAATCGCAGCATCACAAGCAGAATCACGGTAACATCAGGAGGAGTATCGCAGGCAGAAATCAGCAGCATCACAATCAGAATCAGTAACATCAGAGGAGTATCGCAGGCAGAAATCAGCAGCATCACAAGCAAATCATTAACATCCAGGAGGATATCGCAGGCAGAATCAGCAGCATCACAAGCAGAATCAGTTACACATCAGGAGGAGTATCGCAGGCAGAATCAGCAGCATCACAAGCAGAATCAGTAACATCAGGAGGAGTATCGCAGGCAGAATCAGCATTATCAGGAGGAGCATCAAAAGCAGAATTAGCAGCATCACAAGGAGCATCACAGCCAGAATTAGCAGCATCACAAGCAAAATCGGCAGCATCGGGAGGAGCATCACAAGCAGAATCAGCCACATTAGGACGAGCATCATTGGCAGTATCAGCAGCAACAAGAGGAGCGTCACATGCAGTTTTAGAAGCATCACGAGGACCAACCACTGGCAGTTATCAGGAGGAGCATCACTGGGAGTTTTCAGCGGCAGCTTGGGAGAGAGCATCACTGGGAGTTTCAGCAGCAGCAGGAGGAGCATCACTGGGAATATCAGCAGCAGCAGGAGGAGCAACACTGGGAGTTTCACCAGCAGCAGGAGGAGCAACACTGGGATTATCAGAAGCAGCAGGAGGAGCATCACTGGGAGTACCAGCAGCATCAGCAGGAGCAACTGGATTAAGCCAAGGATTACTGGGAGGATTAGGCCTTGTGGCAAGGGCAAAATTTTCAATTTTTGGATCGCATAGGCACAGAAAATTACAAACAGGAGCAGTAGAGATGGTAAGTTTTATTATAATGGCTTGAGAACTTGCATGCACTCAACACAGGTCAGACCTTCAGACTGTTCTGACTTAGCATGCTATCCTTTCAAACTGATCAGACTTAACTAAAACAAACTACCAAAATAATTATCACTTTATTAGTTTAGTGTTTATAAAATAATAAATATAAAAATGAATATAACATTATAATATGCTTTATTAATCATTTCATTACAGTGATTTGTTAACATTAAAAGTAAAGTAGTGCACATCCTTGTAATTCACTGCAATTTTTTCACAAAAAGCTGAGAGAATTTAACCATGACATTTTAGCAGCAAATAGAAAATAGAGTGCAGGGCTTAGAAATTAAGTGGCCTCATGTATAAGACATACCAAGGATGAAATCCTCATGCAATTTTATAAATTATAATTCATCATGAATTTAAGCTCACTGTGAACAAGCGCATCATCTCCATCCACAGAACGCCAACAAAAATCCTTGTGGTTCTGAAATACTCTTGCTCATCATGGGCAAGAAAATCCAAGCATGCTCTTAGAAAACATTCTCTCTGCATAATGTTCTGGTTTCTGCCCAACGTGTGTATGTGTGTTTATGTGTTTCAGGAATTTGTTAACATAATAATCACAAAGCATCTTAAATACTGCTATTTTGGTGCATATTATAATATTAATGTATATTGTGATTCCCTGGTTTTTTACCTATTTCCCTGTATTTTTTTTTTATTTTCACATGAAGCTTGTAACTCACTACCAAAGTCCATGAATCTTCCTCAGAGAGGACAATTTTTCCACAGACCGACAGTCACGGACCAAGAAGAAGAGAAAGAGAGCAGGCCCTCTTCTAATGCCCCGGTAAAATAAAATAAATTATTTTTTTTTAAATAATAATAATATAGCTGCCAGCAGCAATGGCGGGCCCAAACCATCAGTGCAAACGCCACCCCAGTGGCATCAGGAAAACTGTGCCCAGTGGGCACAAGCATTTATAGTAACCCTCTAGAAGTGTGGTTTTAAGGGATATGACATTTAAAGGGTTAATCCAAACCATCAAGACTGTGAAAGGCATACACAGAGCAATATATAAAACTTTAGTAAACAATTTACAATAAGTTTTTTCAGGTTATTAACATTAACTATATAAATTAACATGTACAATAATTATATAGCAATTATTAATGTTAGTTAATGTTCAAAGCTTAAACATTATTAAAACTGTTTAATCTGTTTAACATTATTAATGCACTGTGAATTAACATGAACATTTTGATTAACTTACATCAATCAAACATTTATATATGCTGTGAAAATATATTGTTCATGTTTAGCTTTCATATTAGGTAATGCATTGGTAACACTTTATAAATTATAAAAAGCATTATTATAGCATTATTTATAATTATAAAGTCATTGTTCCAATTATTAAAGGGTCCTATTATGCTCTTTTTACAAAGTCTTGATTTTGTTTTGGGGGTCTGCTAGAACAGGGCTCTCATATTAGGGTTTTTGAAAAACACATTGTCAAAACACACAAGAAGCGGAAGCAATGATGCAAGTAACTCGTTTTATTGAGTAGAAAGGACACAAAGTAGTACTGGAGCTTGGGTGGGCTGGTGGTGCAGGGACTAGGTGGTCAGCGTGCTGGTGAAGACAGGCGACGGTGAATCTCCAGACGAGACGAGACGAACATCACAAGGACACCGAACAGGAAACTTGAATCTGGAACAGGACTAGAACGATACACGACGACACAACCTGAGGACACCCAAACAACGATCTGACAAAGAGAGGAGAGTGCGATGAGTCTTTATAGGTGAGTGGATATTGCAGCAGCCGGTGCGGTGAATGAGATCAGCTGGCGTGCTGATCAGCCGGAACGTGTGGGGGAGGGGGGGGCGGAACGAGCGGTCACGCCCCCACTCACACACCCCAATACACACACACAGAACAACAAATACACGGGACACGAAGAAACCAGTGAATTCATGAACCGTGACAGTACCCCCTCTCCTAAGAACGCCTCCTGACGTCCCTTACCTGTCGATTGTAATCATCAATAAGGGAGTGATCCAGGATGTCTCTAGCAGGAACCCAACTTCTCTCCTCTGGACGGTAACCCTCACAGTCCACCAAGTACTGGAATCCGCGTCCCCTCCGCCTTGAGTCCAGAATAACGATTAACCGAATATGTAGGTTCCCCTTCTACGAGTCGTGGCGGGGGGGGGATGAGGGGACCGGGACAGGCGGATTAATATGGGAGTGAAACACAGGTTTTATTTTGTAAACATGGAAGGCGAATGAATCCTCCTGTACACTGGAGGAGTTTGAGGCGGACTGCCACCAGGCTAATGATCTTGGTGACAGTGAACGGGGTCCGATAAATTTTGGAGCAAGTTTATTAGAGATGGAACGGAGAGGAATGTTCTTGGTAGAAAGCCACACTTTTTGACCAACGACGTATATGGTGGCGATCGGCTTTGGCCTTGGTGCGCGCTCCCGCTTGGACTAGAGTCTCGCGGGCTCTAGTCCAAGTGGGATGACACCTCTGGACGAAGGCGTGAGCGGAGGGAACCGCGACTTCAGATTCCAGACTAGGAAAAATTGGTGGCTGGTAACCTAGACTACACTCAAACGGAGATAGGCCCGTAGATGATACTGGTATGAATTTGTGGGCGTACTCCACCATTGACAGTTGTTGGCTCAATGAGGGAAGATTTTTGGAGACCAGACATCGCAACGTTCTCTCCAAATCCTGGTTGGCTCTCTCAGTTTTGGCCATTGCTCTGGGGATGAAACCCTGAGGACAAACTAACAGTCGCACCCAGTAATCTACAAAACTCTTGCCAAAATTTGGACACAAATTGAGGTCCTCTGTCGGAAACCACGTCCGTCGGGAGGCCATGTAACCGAAAGACGTGGTTAACGACTGTTAACGCTATCTCCTTGGCTGAGGGTAATTTGGGCAAGGGAATGAATTGGACCGCCTTCAAGAACCGGTCCACCACGGTCCAAAAACTACCGTGTTCCCCTGAGAGGGTGGGAGGGCGGTGACAAAATCTAGTGCGATATGGGACCAGGGTCTCGAAGGGATCGGCAGCGGTTTGAAGGAGCCCATCTGGGGGTCGATTGGAAGTCTTACCAGTGGCACAACTGAGCACAGCCAAAAAACAAAACTGTGAACGTCGCGAGTCATACGTGGCCACCAAAATCGTGTTGCTTGACTAAAGATGTAGTGCGACTGACTCCTGGATGGCAAGCCACATTGGAACAATGCCCCCACTGAAATAACGCTGGGACCGTAATCCCTCTGGCACAAATAAACCGGTTTCGGTGGACAGTCGACCGGAGGCGTTACGCCTTGTAAGGCCGTCTTTGACCTTCGATTCGACCTCCCATGAGAGTGTGGAGATAATTAGGGTCTCCAGGAAAAAAAAAATGCACTCGGGAGTAGACATGCGATCGGAACGGTCAAAAAAAATGCGTGATAATGAATCGGGCTTGATGTTCTTGGAGCCCGGGCGGTACGAGAGAGTAAAGTCAAAACGTCGAAAAAAAAAGTGCCCACCGAGCCTGCCTGGAGTTCAATCTTTTTAGCGGTTCTAATGTATTCCAGATTCTTATGATCGGTCCAAACGATAAAAGCTACCCCCGACCCTTCTAACCAGTGACGCCATTCTTCCAATGCTAACTTGACTGCCAACAACTCTCTGTTACCAATATCATAAATTTACGTTCGGCAGAGGACAAACACATCGACCTCCACCACGAACTGACGTGATGGATCAGGGGTAATTAAGATGGGGGCTGAAACAAAGCAGCCCTTCAGTTTGGCAAACGCAGCCTCAGCTGCGTCTGACCACCTGAACGTAGTTCTGGGGGAGGTCAAGGCGGTCAGAGGCGAGGCTAGTTGGCTGAAATTGCGAATGAAACGCCGGTAGAAATTGGCGAACCCCAGAAACCTCTTTAGGGCCTTACGGGAATCTGGACTTGGCCAATCCACCACAGCCTTAACCTTCTCAGGATCCATACGCATTCCTTCAGACGACACGATGTACCCTAAAAAAAGAACAGACTGTGCATGAAAAGCGCATTACTCCGCCTTGACAAAAAGCCTATTCTCTAGCAGCCTCTGAAGTACTCGTCGAACGTGCTGCACGTGTTCCTGGAGAGAAGAAGAAAAAATCAATATGTCATCCAGGTAGACATATATGAACTGATCGACCATATCTCGCAGCACGTCGTTGACGAGTGCCTGGAAGAATGCTGGGGAGTTGGACAAGCCGAAAGGCATGGCCAAGTATTCAAAGTGCCCTCTGGGGGTGTTAAAAGCAGTCTTCCATTCATCTCCCTTCCTGATGCGGACCAAATGATAAGCATTACGTAAGTCCAATTTTAGTGAAGATCGACGCTCTCTGCAACCTCTCGAAGGCTGAACGACATCAACGGCAAAGGATAAGTATTCTTTACCGTGATGCTGTTCAACCCCCGGTAGTCAGTACAAGGTTGCAGGGATCCGTCCTTCTTCCCAACAAAAAAGACCCCCGCCCCCGCTGGAGAAGAGGAAGGACGAATGAACCCCCGCTGCTAGAGAATCAGAAATATATGTCTCCATAGCCTCTCTTTTTGGAACAGAAAGTGAATATAAACTTGCCCTTAGGCGGAGACGTACCTGGCAATAACTCTATAGCACAGTCATAGGGGACGATGCGGAGGGAGAGAAGCAGCTCGAGACTCTACTGAACACTTCCTTCAGGTCCTGATACTCCGTGGGCACGTTTGACAAATCCACTGCTTCCTCCTGAAAACGCAGAAACAGAAAACAGACGAACAGGCAGACACAAGACAGGACTCATGACATTTACTGCTCCACTCCAACACTGATCCTTGCTGCCAGTCAATCCTAGGGTTGTGTTTGATGAGCCAGGGGTGCCCTAAAACTATGGGTGTGAGGGGGAGTCCAGAATGTAGAAGGAAGTAGTTTCCGTGTGGTTGCCAGATACGATGAGTGTAATGGGTCCAGTGGTGAATGAAACGTTAGGTAGCGCTTGGCCGTTAAGGGCGTGAACAGCAGTGGTGCGGGTGAGAGGTAACAGGGGAACGTGAATCTTGTGTGCAAATGTATAGTCCATGAAGTTACCTTCTGACTAGACTTTGCAACAGGGGAGGGGAAGAGGGGGGTCGAGGTAATCCAGCACAGGCAAGCAGCCATACGGTCCTGCAGCCATTCTCGGCGCTGGTCACAGACTCGCTTGTCAGACTGGCGGTACAAAGCGGCGAAGGCAAGGGATGGGGTGTGGGGGGGTGAATGCATATCTGTATATATGTGCGTATGTGTGTGTGTATGTATGTAAGAGTTTGTGTATTTGTAGGCCTGGAGAGCCGCCACGCTGGCATTCAAATCTAGGTGCCTAAGTCCACAGATTGTGAAAGCGACACAGCAAGTTGCCATGGAGACAGCCTTGATCAGGTCCCAGACAGAGTCAACAAGAGCGTCTCGCTGCAATGCTCTTCCGGGGTAGTTGTTGTTCTGAACAGCGGCCTTGGCCGAGGCCAGTGTTGGTTGAGGGGAGCCGAAAGAAGATAAGATTGCGATTGTTTGGTCTTGGGGCGAGTAGCCGCATTTCAATTTACACGGTTACTCTTTGTCCAGTCTCTCAAAGTATTAGACAGTAATTGAGATGAGAGAGCAAGCAGGGAAGGTAAGGGGGAGGAGAGGGAGAGAAAATGCGTCCGCCTTCATTGAGAGCCAAACGAGAAGTTAGCTGGACCAGTGTGTGTTGTGATTGGCAGCACTCGATGCCTGGTCGGGAAATTTCATTCCCTTATCATATCCGCCTGTTGCCTGCTTCAGTGTAAATATTGCGTCAAAATCAAATCAATTTGAGCGTGTTTTAACCTCGGATGATTGTAACCACTCTAAGTGCGTCTGCCCTTGGGAAAGCTAGCGTGTCTCCGAAATAGTGGTAATACTCGCTGCCTTCTCAGCTCTGGTCCCATTTGTCGATATTTGTGATGTCACAAGTCCTGGAAAATATACGTTGTAGACCAAACAAGTCGTTCGTTGTGGTTTTGAAAATTTTTTGGTAAATAACATATCTCTGAAAAGTTTTTTCTTTTGGATTTGTAAATTTTCATTTTTTTTTTTATTTTGACTTTGTAAACATTACAGTCTAACTAAAGTTGAAAAGTGAAAAAGCATAATAGGACCCCTTTAATAGACATTAGTAATTAGTTTATGAATACAGCTATAAATGTTTTTGTTCTTGAGCACATCTATAATGTTTAATAATTGTATTTTCATACTTTTTTTAATGATCAATTTATCATTTCTAAGTTAGTACGTTATTTACAAACCAGTTACTGTGGGAGTTGTCAGTGGTTCATAAGATCATTAAGAAAGTGTAAAGTAAATGATTAATAAACTGTTTAAATGTAAATATATAAATCTCATTGTTTTAGACACATGATAATAGTTGCACAGTGTGTTAATTTCTGCTTTAAACACATATTCCTGCTGTAATTCATGATTAAGTCAGGTTGTTATAAAACATTTAGTAGTTGCCAGCCATCTATTTTTGTGAGATCATCTAAAGTGATGACTATTTATATATTTTAAAACATTTACAATGACATTTAAAGGATCATTTATCTTCCAAACAGAAAAGTTAAACACAACACAGAGGTATACAAAACACAGAAATATTTTTTCAATATGCAAAAAAATTAACCTGCACAGCTGTACACTTGATAAAAAAAAATAAAAAAAAATAAAAAAGTTGTACTGTTTCATTTTATTGTATCATGAAATAAATATTTCTGAGTTCTGTATCCCTCTGTGTTGTTTTTTGTTTATTTATTTATTTATTAATTTTTCTTCGGAAGATAACTGAGACTTTCATCTCCTTTGTAATAGATGTGCTTATAAACCAAGAGCAAGGTATTTATAGCTGTATTTATAAACTGCTTACTAATGACTATTAATGTTTGGGACAAGACTTTATAGAGGATGAACTGACTATTTACTAATGCTTACCTAATGATTCTTAGGGTGCAGTTATTATAAAGTGTTACGAATGTATTTACTAATGTTAACAAATTAGACATTTTTTTAAAGTGTTACCAAATGATTTATAAGTGTTTTTCAACAATTTTATTGACCTATAAGCATTTGTGAAGTAGTTTTTGCCTGCATTACAGCTTAGTCAACAACTAAGAACAGCAAGCCTACTCTACACTGCTCAAAACTCACTTGAATCATCATTGGCAAATTATTTAAATCTAAGAAATTACTTACAGGCTGAGAGTCAGAAGCGCCAGACTGTCCTTGCAGGCAAAGTATTTTAGGTCAAAGTAGCTTCGCTTTCACAACGAAACACACAGCTTCTTCACAACATAGCAGTGGTGGTAACAGCAAGAATAAAAGTCACGCCTTCTTTCTTTGCATGAATATTTGGGTGGTATGTTAGGGGCATAACGTGGGGGCATATTAGAATGAGCCTTTTTAGTTAGACGTGGTTGACTCTTAACTTTTATAAAGAATATCTCTTTGGATTTGAGCCTTAAGTCTTTACAGATCTTTACAGATCTTCTTTATGCACCAAGAGATTGTAACACTCCAAAGAGAAAGAAATTATTTTTAATCACATCATATTACCCCTTTAAAAATGAAATTTGGTGTACCTTATAAAATATGATAATCCCTTTCCTCATTTGCACCATCCATCACAAGCAGAATCAGTAACATCAGGAGGAGTATCACAGGCAGAATCAGCAGCATCAAATGCAGAATCATCAGCTTTAGGAAAAGCAGCTCAGCCAGAAACAGCAGCATCAGGAGGAGGAGCACAAGCAGCATCAGAAGCAGCAGCAAAGTCAAAATCAGCAGCATCAGGAGGAGCAGCACAAGCAGCATCAGAAGGAGCAGCACAGTCAGAATCAGCAGCATCCAGAGGAACATCACAATCAGAATCAGTAGCATCACAAGCAGAATCATCAGCATTAGGAGGAGCAGCAAAGTCAGAATCAGCAGCATCAGGAGGATCATCACAAGCAGCATCAGGAGGAGCAGCACAGTCAGAATCAGCAGCATCAGGAGGAACATTACAATCAGAATCAGTAGCATCACATGCAGAATCATCAGCATTAGGAGGAGCAGCAAAGGCAGAATCAGCAGCATCAGGAGGATCATCACAAGCAGCATCAGGAGGAGCAGCACAGTCAGAATCAGCAGCATCAGGAGGAACATCACAATCAGAATCAGTAGCATCACAAGCAGAATCATCAGCATTAGGAGGAGCAGCAAAGTCAGAATCAGCAGCATCAGGAGGATCATCACAAGCAGCATCAGGAGGAGCAGCACAGTCAGAATCAGCAGCATCAGGAGGAACATCACAATCAGAATCAGTAGCATCACAAGTAAAATCATCAGCAATAGGAGGAGCAGCAAAGGCAGAATCAGCAGCATCAGGAGGATCATCACAAGCAGCATCAGGAGGAGCAGCACAGTCAGAATCAGCAGCATCAGGAGGAACATCACAATCTGAATCAGTAGCATCACAAGCAGAATCATCAGCATTAGGAGGAGCAGCACAGTCAGAATCAGCAGCATCAGTAGGAGCATCACAAGCAAAATCAGTAGCATCACATGCAGAATCAGCAGCATCAGGAGGAACACTACAAGCAGAATCAGTAGCATCACATGCAGAATCAGCAGCATCAGGAGGAACACTTCAAGCAGAATCAGTAGCATCACATGCAGAATTAGCAGCATCACAAGCAGAATCAGCAGCATCACATGCAGACTTAGCAGCATAACAAGCAGAGTCAGTAACATCAGGAGGAGTATCACAGGCAGAATCAGCAGCATCACAAGCAGAATTGGCAGCATCAGGAGGAACATCACAATCAGAATCAGTAGCACCACAAGCAGAATCATTAGCATCAGGAGGAGCATCACAAGCAGAAATGGCAGCATCAGGACGAACATCACAATCAGAATCAGTAACACCACAAGCAGAATCATCAGCATTAGGAGGAGCAGCACAGTCAGAATCGGGAGGAGCATCACAAGCAGAATCATCAGCATTAGGGGGAGCAGCACGGTCAGAATCAGCAGCACCAGGAGGAGCAGCACAGTCAGAATCAGCAGAATCAGGAGGAGCAACACAAACAGAATCAGTAGCATTACAAGCAGAATCATCAGCATTAGGAGGAACATCACAATCAGAATCAGTAGCATCAGAATCAGCAGCATCAGGAGGAGCATCACAAGCAGAATCAGTAGCATCACAAGCAGAATCCTCAGCATTAGGAGGAGCAGCACAGTCAGAATCAGCAGCATCAGTAGGAACATCACAATCAGAATCAGTAGCATCACAAGCAGAATCCTCAGCATTAGGAGGAGCAGCACAGTCAGAATCAGCAACATCAGGAGGAGCAGCACAGTCAGAATCGGCAGAATCAGGAGGACTATCACAAGCAGAATCAGCAGCAACACATGAAGAATTGGCAGGATCAGGAGGTACATCACAACCAGAATCAGTAGCATCACAAGCAGAATCAACAGCATCAAGAGAAGCATTACAAACAGAATCAGCAGCATCAGAAGCAGAATCATTAGCATTAGGAGGAGCAGCACAATCAGAATCAGGAGGAGCATCACAAGCAGAACCAGCAGCAAACACATGAAGAATTGGCAGGGTCAGGAGGTACATCACAACCAGAATCAGTAGCATCACAAACAGAATCAACAGCATCAAGAGAAGCATTACAAACAGAATCAGCAGCATCAGAAGCAGAATCACTAGCATCTCAAGCAGAATCAGCAGATGATCAAGCAGAATCAGCAGCATCACATGCAGAATCAGTAACATCAGGAGGATCATTACAAACACAATCAGTAGCATCACATGCAGAAACAGCAGCATCAGGAGGAACACCACAAGCAGAATCAGCAGCATCACATGCAGACTTAGCAGCATCACAAGCAGAGTCAGCTGTATCACAAGCAGAATCTGAATTATCAAGAGGAGCATTACAAACAGAATCAGAAGCATCACGGGGAGTATGAGCAGCAGCAGGAAGTGCATCACTGGGAGTATCAGCAGCATCAGCAGGAGCAACTGGATTTAGCCAAGAATTACTGGGAGGATTAGGACTTGCTGCAGGAGCAAAATCTGCTATTTTTGGATCACATAGGCACAGACAATTACAGACAGAAGCACTAGAGATGGTAAGTTTTATTATACTGGCTTGAGAACTTGCATGCACTTAACACAGGTCATACCTTCAGACTGGTCTGACTTAGCATGCTATATCCTTTCAAACTGATCAGACTTAACTAAAAACAAACTACCAAAATAAGTATCACTCTATTAGTTTAGTGTAAAATATAAAATTATAATGTGCTTTATTAATCATTCCATTACAGTGATATGTTAACATTAAAAAAGTAAAGCAGTGCACACTGTAATTCACTGCAATTTTTTTCACAAAAAGCTGATAGAATTAACATTACATTTTGCAGCAAATAGAAAATAGAGTGCAGGGCTTAGAAATCTAGGGGCCTCATTTATAAAGACATACCTAGGATGATCCTCAATGCCATTTTATCATGAATTTAAGCTCACTGTGAACAAGCGCATCATCTCCATCCACAGAATGCCAACAAGAATCCTTTGTGGTTCTGAAATACTCTTGCTCATCATGGGCAAGAAAATCCAAGCATGCTCTTAGAAAACATTCTCTCTGCATAATGTTCTTGTTTCTGCCCAACGTGTGTATGTGTGTTTATGTGTTCAGGAATTTGTTATCATAATAATCACAAAGCAGCTAAAATACTGCTATTTTGTGCATATTATAATATTAATGCATATTGTGATTCCCTGTTTTTTTTAAACCTGTTTCCCTGATTTGTTATTTTTACATGTAGCTTGTAACTCACACCATCATCCATGAATCTTCCCAGAGAGACAATTTTCCACAGACAGACAGGTCATGGACCAAGAAGACAGAAAGAGAGCAGCCTCCTCTAATGCCAGGTAAAATAAAAAAATAAAATAATAATAATATAGCAATAAACTGCGCAGTGGGCACATGCATTTATAGTAACCCTCTGGCAGTCTGGTTTTAAGGGATACGGCAATTAAAGGGTTAATCCAAACCACCAAGACTGTGAAAGACATACACAGAACAATATATAAAACTTTAGTAACACTTTACAATAATATTTCAGTTATTAACATTAACTATATTAATTATCATGAACAATAATTATATAGTATGTCTTAATATTCAAAACTTAAACATTAAAAAAAGTTTTATCTGTTAACATTAATGCACTGTGAACTAACATCAACAAACATTAATAAATTATGTGGAAATATATTGTTCATATTGTTAGTTCATGTTTGTTCATGCATTTAATAATGTTAATAAATGAGACCTTATTATAAAGTGTTACCAAAACCATTAATGATTTACACTGCGTGCATAATTATTAGGCACGTTGATATTCTGATGATTTTTTGAAGGCTGGAAGAGAAAAACTCCTTATATTCAGATGTGCAGAATAATTAGGCAATTTTCATTTACAGAATGAGCCAAAAAAGAGGTTTAACTCAGACTGAAAAGTCAAAAATGATTACTGTATTTTCCGCACCATAAGGCGCACCGGATTATAAGGCACAGTCTCAATTACGGGGTCTATTTCTGTACTTAATCCATACATAAGGCGCACCGTGTTATAAGGTGCATGGTAAAACATACGGTCTACAAAAAAAAAGGTAACGGAAGCAAAACAGTGAGTTTAGTTGAACTTTATTCTACTATTTAACAATACACTCACATTATTTTTTAATCAATCTTCTCCCACAAATCCATCAAAGTCCTCATCTTCTGTGTCTGAATTGAACAGCTGGGCAATTTCGCCACCAAACATGCTGGGTTCCCTCTCATCATTGTCGGAGTCAGTCTCGTTGCCAGGTGGCTGTTCAGCAATGATGCCGGCTTTCGCGAAAGCTCGGACAACAGTTATAAAGCAGATACCTTAGCCCAGACATCCACAATCCATTCACATATGGTGGCGTAACTCGCCCAGCGCTGCCTCCCAGTCTTAGTAAAGGTGTGTTCGCCGTCTGTCATCCATCGCTCCCACGCCGCTCGCAACTTCACTTTGAACGCCCTGTTTACACCAATATCCAGTGGTTGGATTTCTTTTGTTAATCCTCCCGGAATGATGGCAAGCTCCGAATTCATTTGCTTCACTTGGTTTTTCACAGTAGTGGTGAGATGGGCGCGCATGGAGTCGCAGATCAACAGGGACGGTGATGCGTGGAAAAAACCATCCGGTCTCTTTTAGGTTTATGTCTGTATCAAATTTTCATGTTGCGATTAATTGATAATGTTTTGTCACGGTATGCGGTATTATCACGGTATTGAAATTTAGTTTTAAAAAAAGTGGTCCATAATACAGTATAACAGGTTTAAATAACTTTTTTCTTATAACAAAAATAACTGAACATTTAAATACAATAAAGCAATACAGAAAAAATATCTAAAGTTAAAAGTTTTACACATTAAAGTGCAAAAGAACTATAAAGACCAATAGGTATCACTTTACAATAAGACATCATTAGTTAACCTTAGTTTAATGCATTAACACAAGGCAAGTTTATTTATATAGCACATTTTGTACACAATGGTAATTCAAAGTGCTTTACATAAAAAAGTAAAAAAAACATGAGGAAAAATAACCTCAAAAATAAAACAAGCGATTTAAGAACTTTGAAAATTATTTAAAAATTGACTTAAAAAGAATTTAAGACAGTTTAAAAATAGAAAATGATTTTACATAAAATTTAGTGCAATACATAAAATATAGTGTAATCAGTTCGGACATCGCATAGTGCTCATTCAATAAATGCACAGCTAAACAATGAGCAATAGCTACATTTGCTACAGAAGTTACTAATCTTTGTTAAAAAAATACAAGTCTTAGTTCATGTTAGCTCATTAAATAGCACAGTTGCAACTTTCGATTTTAACAATGTGTTATTAAATATTGGGAATACCTAAGATTAATGAATGTTCAGAAGAATTTTTCATTGGCAGTTTGTTAACTAAAGAAGCCCTAATGTAAAGTGTGAATGAACAATAAAGAATCAAAACACTTTCAAACAATATCTAGGGCATGTTGTAGTCCAGATTAAAAAAAAAAAGTTTGAAAATAAATAGCCTATTAAGTCTAAATATTAAAGTATTTTGCTCTGTGATGAACACCATAGCAAATCCACAAATCTGAATGAATTTAAAATTATTTAAAAATGGTTTAGAAAGTAGCAGCTGCTTTGTTTATGGGGTTTACAGGGTAAGGGCTGTAGTTTAGCGCCATCTGCTGTCAGAGAGTGAATGTGCTTTCATTCAACGCGTCTCTCACGTGTTCCTCCATGTGCATCTCTTAAATGCTTGTTTACATCAGAGCGCATGCTTCTTTCAAGCAGCATACAGCCGTGTTGTGCATTTTGAGCAGTTGATGGGGAAAATATTCTTAAAATGCATTCCAAATTCTGAATAATTTGTAATATATAATTATTCACGGTATTTAGAAGTGCCCACGATAACAATATCATGCATATTCATTACCGCGATATATCGCATTACCGAATACCGGCACAAGTCTAGTCTCTTTACATACACCTCTCTTGGCCACTCTGTCATTTTCATTTACGTCCCTGTGTCAGCGGGAAATGGTCCAACAGTCAATCAAGCGGAGCGCTTAAGTCGCACAACAACATTTTTACAGATTTTGGAACTCAGTGCACATATAAGGCGCACCGGATTATAAGGCGCACGGCCGATTTTTGAGAAAATTTAAGGCTCTTAGATGCGCCTTATAGTGCGGAAAATACGGTACATATCCCTATGAGAAATATTCAAAACTAATGCAATACAGAAATTGAAAACGTAAGATGATTATTGGACAAAAAAGCTCACTGGGACAGTGGAGTCAGAAAAAAAAAAAAAAAAACAAGTGGAGAAGAAAAGACGCATTAACTGCAAAAGGGCCCCAAATAATAATAATAATTTGAGTTATTAATATTCATCACACTGTACAGTTATCCTCATTTATATTTTAATTAGTTTCAAGCAAAAAATTTAATATAAATAAATAAATATTTGAATTCGCCCATTTCAAATAATTTTGGAGAATTTAATGATGTGGTCTTTTTTTAAACACCTTTTAAACTTTGCACAATAGTACATCAATAGTAAAATCTCATACTTCCATACTTTGACCCTTATTTTAACCTTTAAATTTTCTTCATGTTTAATGAAAATTAATGTATTTATTTTTTTACTTATTTATTTTATTTATTTTTAATTTATTATTATTAGTATTATTTTTTATTTTTTTTATTTTTTTGATAATTGCAGATGTCATAACTACAGCTGTCTTTAATGAATGTGCTTCTCCTGAAGACATAAGGGTGTAAGATTAACAGTGTTGTGCAAGTTACTTCCAAACTGTAATACGTTATGTATTATTTGTTACTGTGATTTAAAAGTAATTCCTTACCTTACAATATTACTGTCTCAGAATTGTAATGCGTTACATGACTCCTGTATTACTTTTGAGTTACTTTCACCAAAATAACTACAGAAGTAAAATATAACAATCTGAAATGACAAAATGTACTGCAGAGCATTTTACATCCAGTAGAGGGCATATTGATGAAGCATATTGACTGTGGGCTATCCAATATAGCTTATAATTTGCAAAGTGAAGGCTCAATACAATGCAAGAAAGGATGACAGCCAGAATCACAAACGATCCAAGTCTGTTAAAAGTATGGTAGAGGTAAAGTGATCTGACAATATCTGTGAATTGCTTGGGTCTATTCATATTAGACAACACAGGACTATATGTAAACTCTAATGCCATATGCAATTGTAAAATGTCAAGATGCGCATACGTCCATCTCACGAATGTACAGTCTTCTGCCATCTTCACCCATTAGCCGCTTTTCCACTGGCCAGTGCGAGCCGGGGCTAACAGCGAGCCGGTTCCACCAGCAAGAGAGATGAATAAAAAAAATTGTTAAACAAATATATCAGAAGCTGTCGTTTAGACTTTATTTCCAAACTTGGACACCACGCGCAGCTATTGCCTGACCATGAACAGGAAATAGAACTTATTTGCTGCATTTTTGATTCATGAATGTCTTTCGGTGTTGCTGTTTTTTTTTTTTTCTTTTCTTTGAACAATTACATATTGGGCTAAAAGTGTGTTGTAACGCAAGTGTTACTGAACATGTACCGAGTAAAATATTACTTAAAAAAATTATTAGTAATGCCTTACTACTGCGTTACAGCAAAAAGTAATCTGTTACTGTAATGAGGAATACATTACTGTAGTAAGGAATACATTACTGTAGTTGCGTTACTTTTGTAATGCGTTAGATTCATCTGAAAAACACAGAGAAGTGTGTAACAGGAAACAGAATCCCTGAGCAAATGACTGAAGACTCTACATCTAATGACTCAGTAAAAGTATTCACAGAAAAACACATTCAAGAACTGTAGTTATTAGATTTGTTTTATATTTTGTAGCTTATGGTAACATAAAAATTAATTCCAAACAACATGACCTGGAAGATACATGTGTAACTTTGGCTTTTCCCTCGCAATCAATATCAATTTCATGTGAATTTTCAATGTGTTGCAAAATTGTTTCAAAATTCTATTTAACAACAAAATCTATTCTGTCTATGTAACAGGGAGAACACAAGGCAACCACAGGAGTCAGATCAGATCAACACGTACAACAGGAAAAGATTGGAAGAGAAAAAATAAAGCATTTATTTCACAAACTTCATCTTGAAGGCAAGCGCTGCAATAAACTGATAACTTCAGATGTCCTTCAGATAACTGAACATTCATTACAGTTCCATGAATCTTGTGCTGAGGAGGAGCTGGTTCAGACTTTCCTACAAAAAGTACTCATGATGAACTACAGAGCAAGATACATTCATGTAAATAAGACAAGTCAACAGGATCACACACAAGAAAGATATACTGACTTATCTGAAGATAATGCTGATATATTCAAAGCAGAGTCCTTGTGAAACAAAGGAACAAGGCAGCCTGAGCGAATTCACCCAATGGATGTTCAGATGGCCGTGTTTCATTGTGCTGATGGTTTGCTGAAGCAGATGATGGTGACTAAACTGTCCCAGTGTCAGTACGCTTTGCCTCTGCTTGTTCCTGATCCATTCACTCAACAGATTGAGTTTCCTCTCTGGACATTCAGACAAATCATCAAGAAGATGAGAAACATCAACAATGAAATCAGTCAGTCAAACCCAACCGATCTACAAGACAGAAACTCCAAATGGTGTTTTTTCTTCAGGTTTGGCTCTGTGTCTTCATCCAAGTCTCAGCTGATGAACAGTCTGATCAATGAGAAAACACAACACGTTCTTCCACAGGAACTGCCCAGGAGCAGCAGAACCAGAGAACTGATGGACGGAGTGGTGGAGATCGCCTGGTTCTGCCCCTCTGGGAAAAACACAGATAAATTCAGTGAGTGTGTGGCGTTCTGTAATCTACACGGTGATGCAGGAGACCATGAGAAACAGCTGCAGATCCTCACTGACATGAGCTCAGTCAATGTTGTTCTTCTACCACGACTCGACAGGAATGACAGACATGCAGCAAAGATCCAAAACCTGTACAACAACAGAAAGCCCCTCATTTTGTCTCTTTACTGAGGATCAGTCTGCTGTAATTGAGATGATGAAAGGGAAATTCAAAATTGGTTTGAAAAACAGAAGTCAGTCAGATGTATCTGATGAACTCAGAAGAATTATAAATGATTGTGTCTCAGAATCATCCTCCACTTTCAGACTTGAAGATGTGTCCAAACATTCAGACATCAGAGTAGATGAGGATGATGATGATGACTGCAGGAGAGGAAGAGAAGCAGCACAGCAGATGATGAGTTTACTGGAGAAGAAAGATCTGAGAGAAATCAAAGAATCATTTCTGCCTCATCAGGGGAAACTGTTGATCAGTGGAGTCAGAAGAACAGAGAACTACATCGCCCTCGAGCAGAAGAGAAAGAAATAGACATCAGTAGAAAACAAACAGAAATGATGAATATCCGTCAACAGCAGCATTCATTTAAAATCAGTGACTTCATTAAGTTCCTCACTAAAAAAATGAACTCACAAGCTGAACATGAGAAGATGTTTTTCCTTAAATGGCTCAGAATCCTCTTGGATGAATATACTTCAGCTGACCTTTCTGCTCTACATCACAATTATGATGAAACATGGTCAAAAGTTATAAAACTGAAAAAGAAACATTGTAAATCTGAACAACTCAAAGCTGAACAAATAGACCTTGAGAAAATATCAGAGGAGATTCAAGCTGTGACCTTGGTTTGGAGCACATCCATGAGGTAAATCGGTCAGATCTATGAATCATGTTCATTTGTTAATGAGAACAAGAAAGACTTGCAGGTTCACTTCTCTTCTCTCCCCAGTCCTCGCAGCAGAGACGATGATCTCTGGATCTCCACTGGAGCTGATGGATGGAGATGCTGCTTCATGTTCCAGTGATCTGGATCTCTGCTGTTCTAGATCAACTCATCCAGAAACTGGGAGACCAGAGAGTCTTCGTGCTGTCAGTTTTAGGGCTTCAGAGCTCTGGGAAATCCACCATGCTGAACACCATGTTTGGACTGCAGTCTGCTGTCAGTGCTGGCAGAACAACCAGAGGAGCTTTCATGCAGCTGCTCAGAGTCTCAGACGAGATGAAAACACAGATGAACACTGACTATATTCTGGTTGTTGAAACAGAGGGTCTTCATGCTCGAGAAACTGGCTGGAAGGTCAACAAAAGATCATGACAGTGAATTGGCAACATTTGTTGTAGGTCTTGGAAATCTGACACTGATCAACATCTTTGGAGAAAACCCATCTGAGATGGCAGGACATTCTTCGGATTGTTGTTCAGGGGCTTTCATGAGGATGAAGAAGGTCAGACCGAATCCCAGCTGTGTGTTTGTGCACCAGAACATTTCAGAGGTCACAACTGGAGAGAGAAACATGGAGGGAAGGAGGACGACTTGCAGGAGACACTGGATGAGATGACAAAACTCACTGCTAAAGATGAAGACTATCTGATGCAGAATGTTTCAGTGATGTCATTAGATTTGATTTTCAGAATGATGTGAAGTATTTTGCTTCACTCTGGGAGGGAAACCCACCAATGGCTCCACCAAACCCAAACTATTGTGAGAAAACATTCAAGAATTAAAGAAATCTATTCTTTCTCATGCCACACAATCATATGGAATGATGCTGGCACACTTAAAAGATCACATTAAAGATCTCTGGGAGGACTTACTGAATGAACGATTCGTCTTCAGATTCAGAAATGCTCTGGAGATCTCGGCCTACAGGGAAACTGGAGACCGAATACAGCAAGTGGTCCTGGAGTCTTCGCAGAGCCATGATGGAAACCAAGAACAAATTACACAACAAAATAGAAAATGAAGTAATTCATGAGGTTGAGGAAACTGATCTTCAAAGAGAACTGAAGAACACAAGTGAGGAAGTGAATAAATCAATGTCTGAATTTTTTGAGAAAACAAGGATGACGATATACTGATTCAGTGGAAAACATCGTTTGAAATCAAAATCAAAGAGCTTCGGGAAAACATTATCAGAGAAACCAAGAGGAAATTATATGAGATTCTTCAGCAGCGAGAACTGAAGAAAAGGATTGATGCTCTGAGGACACGACATGAAAACACTCTCTATGAAAGAGAGCAAAGAACTTGCCTTAAACTCAAAACCAAAGCACATGATGAAGAAAAACTGAATAAAAAGTTTGATTTGATTTGGAAACAGAGTGTGAAGAAGATCATCAAAGACACTCGTGCAATCAAAGACATTGACATAATGAGAGATTTGAGAGAGATCCTCAGTGCCAGCTATGGAACTCCTGTAGATCACTGGAAGGCGAGACGCGATGTTTTCTTAGTGATGAATTATTATGATTATGTAAAGGTAAAAAGATCCAGTGGAGTTTTCTCAAAAGATAAAGAGAGTCTTGGTTATGCTCTATCAAAAGAGGATGACATCCAAATAAGATCATTAGTTACAGATGTTGTTCAGCAGACAGACACAATCATTCAGTCATTTAACATTTCAGAGATGGGATACAACATCAGCTACATTCAACAACTCACAGATTATATCAAGAAAAGTGTAACAAAATATGAGGAAGGATCTGTGAAATGTGTGTTCAAGAAACAATTCTTCATTGATTTGGTTTATTCCATCTGTTGCAGAGCAAAAGAGGTGATCACTGATCAACACAGACTGTTTATGGATGCCAATGATCCTGTAATATATGTTGAGAAGAAAAGAGAAAATTACTACAGGATTTTCCAGAAATACTGTCATGGAGCTGCATCAGCATCTATTTTTGGTGAGATCATCTGTCAGAAACTTAAAGAGCCCATTGAGCAGAGTGTCTACAAGAAAACTGCCAGAGATCTGACAGATGAAATGAGAATAAACTGTGAATCACTGAATGGAAACAGATCAAATCTGGAGAAGCACATCCTGAAAGACACTGGCAGAAGAGGAGGAATTTGACAAATACAATGAACTACATTCACAATCCCAGAGATCTCTTCAAGAGTTTCATCAGAGATGAGGTCAGTCGGTACATCATTGATAAGTTCAGTCTCAGTGTTTTCCCCCGGATGAAGGAGAACATTGAATTCCTGCAGCAGAAGATCATGAAAGCAGCACATGAATCTACTGAACATGTTCAAGTGAACAGAGGAGATGCTGGTTTGTGGTGGAAGAGTTTCACACAGCAGCTCTCAGATGAGCTGATCTTCTCTGAAAAAGACTTCAGTGGAGTGAAACTTGATTATGTTGATTTCAAACTCCTAGAAGATGTGATACGACAAGAACTTACTGCTTTAATGTCTGAGATCAGCAGTAGATTCAACACAGAGACGTTTCCAGTAAATCTGGACTACAAATTCAGGCCAGATGAGATTGTAATTGATCCCATTGTGTCAATGCTGTTGGGTTCAGTGTCCGTTCTGTGGAGCCACCTGCACCAACACCTTAGAAAACCATGATGGAGATCACAGTGTTGGTTTCCACAGAGTAACTGGAATTGCAGGGTTGTCTTACAGAGGATCAAGAGACTTAGCTGTTAAAATCTGCACATCAGCAGTAGCAAACAGAAAATCAGTATTTTTTATCCCCAATAACTCAGATAATATACTCCCCAGCACAGAATACAGAAAAGCAGGAGGAGTTTTTGCAGACCGGAGCATCCCCCCCCGACCTTTCTGATCTGCCGTACTGGAAGTGGTTTGTGAGCAGATTCAAAGACAATCTGGAAAACTACTACGATAAAACTTTTGTGTGTTGTGAGATCCCAGACAAATGGAGAAAATATTCAAAACAGGAAGCTACTGAGAGTTTGGATCAATACATCTAATGGAGCCGATACAGAATGATACTGTATGTTGTTGGATTCTCCTCTGACCACAGTCAGAAATGAGTTTTCTATTACACATCAGTTATACTCTGAAATCATCAGCAAATACACTGGATACAAGAGGTTTAATGACGACAATCAATCTAAAAGTGTTCAGTTTTATGGAGTTAAAAAAATTACAGATTTGAATTGTGTCCGTTTGAATTAGACATGTAACATTTAAAAATATTTAACTGTTTTTGTTTTTTGGTCATTGCTAGATTTTTATTTTTTTCTGTATTTTTGAGAGGTGAAATGGCCTTAAAATATTCAGATTTTAAGATTTCAAATGAATAAAACATTCAGAATAAGTAAACGTAATCTTTAAAAGCATAATTTAAATTGATTTATAATATTTTTGAATAATTCACTTAAACATTTAATAGAAAAAAAACATTTATTACTTAATATCAATACATCTAATGCTCTATTTACTTGTAATAAACTGCAGATCATAATAAAAATAATAAATAAATAAAACTGAAATTACACGTCTGTCCTCTTGTTTTATTGAAGTCCTGGACAAAAACTGCATGCAGGTCAACAGTTAAGACAAAATATTCTGATTCCAACGAAAAGATGAAATGTTTAGTCAGCATATGAATATGATGGTCAGTAAATAAAAAAAAAACTGTTCAGGAGATCCAGATTAACCCCAGAGAGTGTGAAAAATATACTGAAAATGCACCCACCTGTTTCTCAGCATTTTATTCTACTTTAAACTGAATGAAGCCCAAACCACATAAACACAGACATCAGAAATGGTTTGTCTTGCATTAAACTGGGTCACTTCTAAACTCATTTTAACATGAGTTTAACACAAGCTTCATTAAAATGTTACTTTTAGTCCAGCATGATTCAGGATCTTTTTTTTTTAACTCTCTCATTCAGTGTGACACATGGCTTCCTATTAAAGAAGGAAGTATCTTCATTTAAAACATATTAAGAATCATATAAATGCAAATAAACTTACATAATTCTTTAAAAAAAAAAAGTGTTACCAAATAAGCAGCAAAAACTTTGACCATACTTTAGTGTTACACCCCCAATCTCCCTCAATCTCATTTGCGTTGACAATACAGGCTAATAAATTGAACTTGTAAAGTTTTGCTTTCACAGTGACTTTAAAAGTGAACCGCTGTTACATGGACATAAACTAAACTTTATAAACTAAAGTTTCATAGACTTACATACATGAAACACTGTTTTCAGAAACAAATGTAGTGATTTTACATTAGACAGATGTGATGGGTTTCCACAGGATCTGTAATTTGTGTCAACACATTCAAGTGAAGTGAGCTTTTGTCATATGTGGAGAAATGCAACCTATACACTTAACACAATATAAACAGACAGTTCGTTCATCTCATGCATTATACATTTGCATTTATTCATTTAGCAGACTTACAAATGAGGAATACAAGCGATTCACTATAATGAGGCAGATAATGCTAGTGCTCTTGATACAAAGTTTCAGACATCGTATAAAACAGTACAAACAGTACATTTAAACATCATTAGCAATGAATTACCCAATTTAATCACTAGGTGGTGACACAAGATTATTTTTTGATTGATATCACTGGCTGTTTTCATTAATTTAAAACAGTAAGTAGTTCATGACCTACACAAGAAGGAAATGGAAATGATTTGTTCATATAAATTTATTTATCCTAGCAAATAGCTACAGGCTCATGTGAGCATCATGCTTGTCTTCTCAGAGAACAGCATGATGAGGCACTTATTTCATAGCGTTTAGAGATGATTTGTCTTCCACCATGTCTTCAACAATGCCCTGATAAAGATAGGGGTGGTTCTAGGATTTAATCTACGGGGGGCTGAGCCCTCAGACAGACTATTAGATATAAAAGCATGGTTGTAGCCAACGGACAGGCCTGACAGGCATAGGCCCGCCCACTATGATCAGAATCAGAATCAGAAAGAGTTTTATTACCAAGTGTGCTTACACACACAAGGAATCTGTCTTGGTGACAGAAGCTTCCAGTGCACAGACAGGCTGACAAGTGACAAGACACAGATAACAAAATAAAAATAAGTGAATAAAAATAAATATGTAAAAAGGGTCTTGTTGCCTTGCTTTTGACCCTGGACTGTTTCCTTGTTTTTGATTGTTTGCTGCCTGCCCTGACCATTGCCTGTGTATCGGATTACTCTTTTGCTTGTTCCTTGGATTTTGCTAGAGATGGGCAGATGAAGCCTTGTGAAGCTTTTACAGCTTTTACCTGATTGTACCAAAACAGATTCAAAGCCTCAAAGACAGACCCAACCAGTGACATCTAGTGGTCAGGTGCAGTTATTGCAGCCACTTTCAAATGATTCACACATCTTGTTGATCACAGTCTCAACATAAGCAATACTCAGCAATAGCAGCTGTGTATTCATCCTGAGAAACATTTTCCACACATGAAAGTGTTACTATGTTACCAATAAGCAGGGAGGAAACACCAAGCATTTCTTGTCTCTTTATAATAAATAAAGCCGCGCAAAAGATTTGAATCAGTCACCTCACTTCAGGTGTTTCATTGTGACGTATGAAGCCACAAACTTCATCAGTCACGTGATCACGGAGATTTGATATAAGCCTCGGCACAGTCTTTCGAACCAGTCTGCTTCAATAGAGTAAAACAGGCTTCCAAGCCTCAGTTTCAAATGTCCCATCTCTAGATTTTACAGTGTCTGACCCTGCCTGTCTAACTACGCTTTTAATAAAGCCTTGCACGTGGGTCCTCTACTCTGTTGTCACACTCCCCAAGTTACAGAGGATAGATGTAAGATATTAAATCAATAACATTCATGTAATAAATATAAGTATAGATAGTTGGTATTGCACGTTTTATTGCACAGTGGGGATGTGAGGGTTCTTCCCTAGAAATTTAGGAGACATTTGTATAGCCATCAAACGTATACATCACTGAGTTCAGGGTCTCAGATGTTATCTCCAGGGATCCTTCACCAAAACTAGCTCCATCATGAAATCTAAATCCTTTTAACTAGACAAACCAAACCATTTTGCAATAACAGGGGTCTCACACAAATCTAACACAAACTTATACTTCACACTAAAACATATATATACACAAATATACCAAATCACTAGCCTGACTATGTCAGACTTCATACTTCCGCTCAATTTCAGTTTGCTTCTGTACTCAGTCTGATATAGCATACCAGCACCCAGATTATCTCTGGCTCCGCATCAGCCGACCAACTAATGAGAGGTGGGCTGAGAACCGTGACGTATACACTAAGCACCGAATTGACGGTTTTGGGAAAAGTTGAATTTATCAAGTGTTACCGATCATCAGCAAGAAACTGGGGAGGCCAAAGTCTGGCAAGGTGATAATTGTGATAATTGTCCCCCTAGGGTGCCCTCATGGATGATCAGATTAAGGAGGAAACGAAACTCGGTCTGTGTGCTGCACAGCTTGGTGTGCACAATGATCAAGAAATCATGGAGGGGAATTTTTTATGGTCCTTGGAGTTTTAGAGGGTGTATCTCAGTCTCTTTTATCTGTCGAGCTCGAACTGGCACCATTTTGACAGGTCAGTGTCTCCTTTCTTTTCCACTCCTTGAATATTGCCATGTCATGCTGTAATCTTGCAATTAAATTGCATCATTTCCGAAAGACTTGAAATGAATGAAGAGCCGTGTTTAACTAATCCTAACTATGACAGTTAACTGCAAATAATTTCTTGTTTGTCTCTACTGTCAAATATTAGTTTAGATGCACTAATTGTACCTTGGATGCGTGGATTTGTACTTCACATAATCTGTACTTCACATAATCTGCAAATCTGCCAATATTTCGCTTGATGGTTTTGTTTTCGGCCTGCACACCTGTGTTTACAGCAGAAGTTCGAGGCAGCTGAGCTGGCCAATAACATACGTCATAACCAAACGTTATGTGAGATTGGCTTACGGGTACACCAATGATTTTAAACTTCAGACAGGTGCCCCCCAACACCCCCCACCCCCCCACCCCACGAGAAGGTAAACGCTTATCAATTATGCCCTTCCAGACTCTGTATACGAAGCAAAGCGAAGTAGCAGAGTTTGGTATTACCAGGCTACCAAATCACATTTGCCCTAAGCAACAGTGAAGATGTAAAAAAAGATAAAAATAAATAAAAATGAATATCAAACATAAACTGTAAGTTAAAAAACCCACACACATTTCCTACATTTCCCATAATTCCCAACAAGGATATAAAGGGTGTCAAAAACCTGCTGTGCCGTTTCAATAACAAGCTTAAAATCCACACTGCAGTCATGGATACCAGCAGAACCACAGGTAAGATACACAATTTAAACAGTTAAATAAAGATCCCCTTTAAAAACACAAATATGTCATGATGTTCTTTTATTCAATCACTAGTGTGCACTTTCAAGATGGCGCCAGTGCACTCGGCATGCCGTCTCTCTTGTGTGTTTCAGTCTGTAGTAACGTTACCTGTACTGTTTGTTCTCTGTGTGGTGTTGCACTGGTATCATGTAGACTCAGTGCTGACCTACGATCGCCAAGTCCTATTTAACATCAAATGTTGTATGGAAGCTGGTTACCTGAGAAACTGCCCAGTTCTCTACTCTCGCTCTCAATCCTCTTCCAATCATCCTATGCCAGAGTGCATTTACCAGTTACCCTGCTGTGTTCCTCCTGTACGGAAACGCCGCAGAAAGAGAGGTTGTCGTGGCGGTGTTCGAGTGAGAATTAGACGGCGATTGCTACCACCTTACCATTCTCAACCCAGTTTTCCCTGGATACAACATATTTGGAGGGGCATAACCTGGCGCGACGCTCCTGGGATTATATATATGCTTTTCATCTTCCAGTTTTCGGTGATTCTTCTACCTCTGCTTTGCCACGTTTACGACTTCGCCGGAGAGGAGTGGAACATTTAAATCTTTGCCAACTGGATTTTGTTTGACTGGAACGGAACCCGGAACTACAGTCTCATCTCAACATGGCCCTAATAGGTCCGTGTGCAACAAGACTTTTATTTTAAATGACTTTTATACCGGACATAAGTTGGACTATACTTTTCCTAACGGAGACATGGGTCTCTGCTGGTGAGTCATCAGTTTTTGAAGAACTGTGTCCGCCGGACTGTTGTTTTATTAGTACACCACGTTGTACTGGCAAGGGCGGTGGGGTTGCTATGGTTTTTAAACAAACCCTTAACATACGTCCCGTTTCTGTCGGGAGTTATGCATCATTTGAGTTACAATGTATTGTGCTAGAGTTTGATTCCACTGCAGTGTTCTGTGCGCTTATTTATAGGCCACCTAAGACAGTACTTTTATACAAGAGTTTTGTGAATTTGTAACTCATATCTTGCCATCATATGATTAGCTGTTATTATGGGGAGATTTTAATATACACGTGTGCTGCCCAGGTCGACCCTTGGTCAGTGAGTTCTGTAATATTTTGGAATCTTTTGGTTTTATGCAAAATATAAATGGAGCAACTCACGTTCATGGTCACACTCTGGACCTTATTTTGTCAAATGGTGTTGCTGTAGAAGATGTAAACATAGAAGATGTCTCCTTCTCTGATCATAGCCCTATTGTTTTTAATGTCCATGCTAAGAATTCTGCAGTTATGGGAAAACATTTGGGCTATTACTCTCGTTGTTTAAATTCATCTATTCCTCCTCAGTTTAGTGAAATCTATCATGCTAGCGCTGTTGAAGGATCTATTTTGAATGGTGTTGAGTCTTCCATTGGGCCTGATAAACTGACTTCTCTTCTCTATACAAATTGTTCTAATATTTTAGATGTTATTGCACCTTTTAAGTTAACCCTCTAAGCGCCAAAGTCGCAAAATTGCGACAAGACGTCATACTTAATAAAATAGACTGTAGTTCCTAATATGGTGTAATATCTCATTTGTATCCCCTACCACTAGATGGCAGACATGTAGTACTTCGATTCTAGACCATCATTACGTCATGTTCCTATTCAAAGTGTTCGAGGAAATAGCAGAGCAAGTGAGCTATCGTGTCATTGATGCGGAAGCAGTTCAGTTCATAGCGTGCGAGTAAATGGTGAGATTTGTGAGAGAAAATCGCCAAATGGCTAATACAAATTTGTACCCGTGAGGATGTATTGCAAATGTTATTCGCTGATTCTGACTCTGAAGGGGAATATTTGCCTTTTGGAAATGACGATCGGTCATCTAATGGTCGCGCTTCTCCCGGTACATCTTTGCAGCGCAATGGTGCTGCCGTACAAGGCGAGAGTGTTCACGAAGCACAAACAAATGATCATCTCGACCCTTTGCCCAACGGGGATGAGGGTGGCAGGGGTGAACGTGGTCATAGTGTCCATAGGAGAGCTGTTGCTGATCGCGAGCGCTCTAAAGGCCGCTGGCAGACAGTACAGGTGCGGTCAGTGAGTAGGTGCGCTCTGCGCTGTGCCATGCAATGAGAGGAACCATACTCTCAATAACTATAAACTGTGTCGCCTAGATACCTGATTGGTTAGATAGCTGGTCAACTGATAAAAAAAAATAGGGACATGCATTTTACCATGGCACAGTAATATAGTAATAATTTACTACTTTTCCGTTCTTTTTTTTTTTTTTTTTTTCCTGATAATTTGGAATGAGAATAAAAAGACAAAAAACAAACAAACAAACAAAAAAAAAAACTTGCAAATAATTTCAAACATCCATTCAATATCTATTATTTCCTGAATATTACTGATGAACTGATCAAAAAGTAGGCTACTGGTCACATGCGTTTTACTACTATATAGTGTAGTAATATAGTAATAATTTAGTTCTTTTTTTTTCCTGTTTTATTGTTGGATTCCTCTTTTCTGATCATTTGGAATGAGGATAAAAAGACACACACACAAAATCATGCAAATAAGTTCAAACATCAATTCAATATCTAATATTTCCAGAATATTATGAAATTCGAGATGGCCGTCCCTGGTGACGTCATAATATGCTAATTAGATTAGTATATTTACACCCCACATAAACTTTCGGTCATGCCCAACATTTTTCTAATTCACAGTAGATCTCTATCTTTAAGCCCTTTCAAGCCACAAGCTTTTGAAATCTTGATGTCAAAATACAGCATTTTTTTTCCAAAAAACCCTGGCACCTAAAGGGTTAAAGTCACCCAGGCAGAAATCTTATTATTGGCTCGACGACAATGCTCGCTCTCTTAGGCTTTTCATAGTCATTCCTTTATATAATCCAAAATTTGGGTAGAAGAACATTGCCATGCATCAATGGTACTAGGTTTAGCCCTGTTCATTAATGCTGTTGTATATTCACAAGTCACTATTTTAAGGTGGCCGTGAATCCAAAATGTTTTTGCACACATGTGAGGAGTAAAGGATTTTTGTTTTATTGTCTTCTTTGCAGCTGTAAAACCAGCAAACAACATTCTCTTCTTTAAAGAACTTGTACGGGAGTTAAAATCATCATTGAGAAGAAATAAACATGGATTAGACATCAATCAATCAAGTTGTAGTAAAAAGGATAAAACAGAATTCACATGTGTCCATACTTTGACAAAAATTGGACATTCCCAAAACATGTAGAGAAAAGTACCTGATAATACAGTGTTACAGATATGGCAGTTATAGGTCGACTGTAGATTCATTTTAAACCTTTTGTAAGGAGTTATGTATGCTCTATGGATGACTTTGAAATAGGATAAGACGATGAGCCAAGTTTTTAGAATTTAAGGTTAGATTAGACCCAACCCTCTCCCAGTCGACCGATAAATCAAAATCTGTTCCATATATGTTTAATAGAAAAATGTTTTGCAGTGTGATTATTAAGTTTACTATATATTAAAGAAACAGATGGCCAACCAGAAGATGGTGCAATCCAATCCCACATAGGTTGATAGGAAATGGGGGATGCCTAGGGAACTCCATAAGTCTTGATAGCAGAGCATAACTGAAAAAAAAAAAAAAATAAATATGATGCTGGTAAACAAAACTTAGTTCTTAGTTTTTTGAAATGAGCAGAGTCCTTGGTTATCATATAAATCACTGCATGTCTTTATGCCCAATTTAGACCAAGAGGGCTGGACAAATGGCTGATTTCCATATAAAAATGAAAAGTTGTGCCATAAGGTTGTGTTGTTACAAAATTTGAAAGGTCCTCCCATCAGACGTTCCACTCTTTTCCAGATCCTAATAGAATTGGCCACAACCGGGCCAAATTTATATTTATCAGTTTTATTTCCTGTGCCAGCAAATAAAATATCTTGGAGCCTATGTGGTTTAACCTTGTCAGCTTTGATTACTCTCCATGAAGCTTTAGATTGAGGATCAACCGAAATATGAAGAGCCTTAAGTTGAAAGGACAAATAATATAATTCAATGAATATGTGCGGATGCCGTTCGGTCTCTGTAACGCACCAGCAACATTTCAGAGACTCATGCAGGCCGTAATGGGTGATTTGGTGTTCCAGATGGTCCTTGTCTATTTGGACGACCTTTTGGTCTATTCAAGTACATTTGAGGCTTACCTGTCTAGACTTGAAATGGTGCTTGGTCAGCTGAGGGAATCAGGGTTAAAGATCAAAGTGGAAAAATGCCACTTTCTCCAAGCAGAGGTAAGGTTTCTAGGACACCAAGTGTCGGCTCAAGGGGTAGGTCCTGACCCCGACAAGATCAGTGCAGTAGTGCAGTGGCCAGTGCCTAGCACAGTGAAGGAGCTGCAATCCTTTTTGGGATTTTGCAGTTATTACCGCTGATTTATCGCAGATTTTTCTAACATCGTGAATTTGTGCACCAAAAAGGGCAGTGGGTCCCAATGTGACAAGTTTTTTCAAGGCTCTTGGACATCGAAATGCCAGCAGGCAATTGAGTATCTCAAGAAGGAGCTGACCTGCGCTCCAGTAGTGGGATATGCCGACTTCTCCCTTACATTCATGTTAGAGACAGATGCCAGTAATTTGTGCCTGGGTGCTGTCCTTTACCAGCTTCAGGATGGTAGGAAGAAAGTAATTTCCTATGCAAGTAGAAGGCAGGGAGGTGCCGAACGCAATGACCGCAACTACAGCAGCATGAAACTGGAACTCCTGGCTTTAAAGTGGGCTGTAGTGGAGAAGCATGGGCTATCTGCTGGGGTCTCGGTTCACTGTTCTTACGGACAACAATCCACTCTGTCATCTTAACATGGCAAAACTGTGAGCAGTGGAGCAGCGGTGGGCAGCCCAACTAGCTGTATTTAATTTCGAGATCTGCTACCAACCTTGTTGCATTTCAGTGGCTGATGCGCTCTCCCAGAGGCCAGGGTTGGATGAGGTGGAGGTGGTGGCAGAAGATACCGAGTATGATGGCTGTGTGGCCATTTGTAGTGAGCTGCATAGGGGAACCGCCATAGACCCAGATCTTACAGTGTTTGGACCAGCACAAGGAGAGCTGACAGATTGGGAAAGTTAGCCCAGACTCTGCCCTTGAAAACACTCTGACGTTACCTGGGTATACTGAGGAGCTTTGTTGTCTTCAAGATGCGGATCCTTTCCTGAAACTACTAAAGCAGTTTTGGCATGCTCGAAAGAAGCCCTCAGCCCGTGAGAAAAGGGGACTGCCCTGACAAGTGCAGTTACTGCTCAAACAGTGGGGTAAGATCAAGGAAGATGGAAGATTACTGTATTGCGTAGTAGATGATGTATTCCTAGGCGAGCATCAACAGCTGTTACTTTCCACTTGCTTGGTTGACCCAGTGCTACCATGATCAAATGGGAAACCAGGGAATTTGAGAGAACTCTGAGCTTGCTAAAGCCAAGATGCTATTGGGCAGGGATGCATTAGGCTGAAGACACCTGGGTTAAGAATTGTCTTCGCTATGTGCTTGCTAAGTTGCCACAGCCTAAGATTCGGGCTTCCTGGACCCCTTTTTTGGCTTCCCAACCACTGGAAGTGGTAGCTGTTGATTTTACCACTCTTGAGCCTGCCTCTGATGGTCACGAAAACGTTCTTGTGGTGACGGACGTCTTTACTAAGTTTTTTCAAGCATTCCCCACATGGGACCACAAGGCAGATACCATCACTAAGGTGCTCCTGAAAGTGTGGTTTCTCAAGTATGGGGTGCCGCAGAGACTGCAATCCGACCAGGGGAGAAACTTTGAGAGCGCGGTCATTGCGGAACTTTGCAGGTTGTATGGGGTGTGAAAGTTGAGGACCATCCCATATTATCCGCAAGGGAATCCCCACTGTGAGCGGTTTAACCACACTCTACATGACCTGTTGTGCTGGCTACCCCCCAACAAGAAGAAGAAATGGCCTGAACACTTATCGGAATTAGTGTATGCTTATAACGTAATGCCCCACTCCTCCACGGGATACTCCCCGTATTATATGTTGTTTGGTACACAACCGTACCAATTTATCTTGTACAGTCGTGGCCAAAAGTTTTGAGAATTACATAAATATTGGAAATTGGAAAAGTTGCTGCTTAAGTTTTTATAATAGCAATTTGCAATATACTCCAGAATGTTATGAAGAGTGATCAGATGAATTGCATAGTCCTTCTTTGCCATGAAAATTAACTTAATCCAAAAAAAAAAACCTTTCCCACTGCATTTCATTGCTGTCATTAAAGGACCTGCTGAGATCATTTCAGTAATCATCTTGTTAACTCAGGTGAGAATGTTGACGAGCACAAGGCTGGAGATCATTATGTCAGGCTGATTGGGTTAGAATGGCAGACTTGACATGTAAACCCTCTGGAGTCGATTAACGCGTATACGCGTTTTGGGGTATTTTTCCTCCTGATAACCCCGAAAAAGAACTAAATTACACTTTCAGTTTTGATCGTACAGATAAGTGCAATACATCAATCGAATCTGTAAAGGGTCTACTTTTTTTTGTATACAGACATAATAACAACAAAACTTTGTGCACTTATAAAATAAAGATAACAAACAAGGAGTGCTGTCTGCAGCCTTTGTCTGCGCTGATCTTCAGATACAAATGCGTCATTAAAATGAACTGTAGCTCAGTGAATACTCAACGAAGAGACATGAGAGAGATATCTATAGAAAGCCTGACATGTCTACTTTTAAACTAAACAAGTGCTGCTGAAAACAAATATTCTGTGATAAATTAATCCATATGAAAACAACGCGATGTCCGTTTTTCACGTCTCCCTTCATTATCTTCTAATGCGACCACGCTGTCTACTTTTAAACTAAACAAGTGGATTCAAATGTTTCACTGAAGCACGCGGCTTTTGAATATGCCCACACAACAGAAGACAACGCAGCGAGACTGTTCTTCAAGTTTTTTTTTTTATTTTACTGTTTGCTTCGCGATGAGAGGAATAAGACATAATTCACCCCAAAAAGATGTGATGTGGTTGAGGATTTGAGATTTGGATTTCCTCAGAAAAAAGAATGAAGCACTTTATTCAGCAGAGATCATAAACATGAGTAAGTCTCTTTTTATTGATTTATATACTTGTACCAGTTTTCACATAACGTGTAAACATTTTACTAGTTAGACTTTTTCCAAAGACTTTTTTTCCAAACTATTATTCCTGACTAAATGTATAATCAAGTGAAATTTTATGAAGTTTCAATAACAATATGCACTAATATACCATTCAAAAGCTTGATGTAAATAATATAAATGTACCAATAAATGTAACTATAACAAATGTAACAATCATTGCTGTTCTTTCAATTTATCCCCCCTAAAAAAACTAAAAAAAATATTCTCAGCTCTTTTCAACATTAATAATAATAATAATAATAATAATATAATAATAATGATGATGATGATAATAATAACAATAAATGTTTTTTTGTAGAAAATAAGATTGTTAAAAGGATTTCTGAAGGATTGTGTGACTGGAGTAATGATGCAAAAAATTCAGTTTGAAAGTCAGCTTTGATTTTTTCCTAATAAACTGTTTTAACTGCACTCACAAGTGAATATTAAATTATGTTTGTTGGGATAATTAAATATATTCTAAATAAACTACAAACATAAAATTATATAGATTTATTTTGTCCTCACAATTCTTTCTGGTAACTCATCCCCTCAGTGACACAGCTGACTGAATGGCTCATTATGCAGCTCATTATGCAGGCCTTTGTCTTCTCAGGTGTGAATTCATGATAGTTGACGCCTACTCGCATATGACTTTTACCAACAAAAAGTGTCTTAGAAAATTTAAATCAATATATTGTTTTCTGTAAGTGAGTAAACAGATGATTTTCACATCATTTAGAAAAAAAAAAAATCTAGGCTACAAGCTCCAGTTCTCAAAATATCTGGGAACCAATTTTCTGTATGTGTTTTATTGCCTTTTTCAAGTGATTTAACATTTTTAGTTTTTCACTAACCACGCATAACATTTTTTTTCTCAAAAACACAATCATCTACATACATGCTGCTCACATATTATTATAGCCTAGTTTTGGTGCTGATTACAGTGAGATTAGACTTTAGCCATTTAGATATTTATAAGAAACTGAAAAAAAGCACAAATGTCAGGGCATGACAACAACTTCTCCAGGCGCCCCCAAAAATACCCTTAGACTCCAGAGTGCAGTTAAACAGTTTATTATGAAAAATCAAAGCTGACTTTCAAACTGATTTTTTTTTTTTTTGCATCATTACTCCAGTCACACAATCCTTCAGAAATCCCTTTAACAATCTTATTTTCTACGCGAAAAAAAAAAACATTTATTGTTATTATTATCATTATTATATTATTATTATTAATGTTGGAAAAGAGCTGAGAATATTTTTTTCAGCTTTTTTAGGGGGGATAAATTGAAAGAAATAGCATTGTTTATTACATTGTTACAGTTATCATTTATTGGTACATTTATATTATTTACATCAAGCTTTTTTGAATGGTAAAATAGTAGTGTATATTGTTCTGTTGAAACTTCATGATTTTTTCACTTGATTGGGATCATTTAGTCAGGAATTATAGTTTGGAAAAAGTCTAACTAGTAAAATGTTTACACGTTATTGTGAAAACTAGTACAAGTATATAAATAAATAAAAAGAGACTTACTCATGTTTTATGATCCCTCCTGAATAAAGTGTTTCATTCTTTTTTCTTTTTTTCTGAGGAAATCCAAATCTCAAATCCTCAACCACATCTACATCTTTTTGGGGTGAATCATGTCTTATTCCTCTCAATCGCGAAGCAAACAGTAAAATAAAAAAACTTGAAGAACAATCTCGCTGCGTTGTCTTCTGTTGTGTGTGGCGCTATTCAAAAGGAAAGAGATATTCAAGCCGCGCGCTTCAGTGAAACATTATAATTTGAAATAGCGCGCATCGGCGCGTGGGCGTGGTCGCCCCCCGCATTAGAAGATAATGAAGGGAGACGTGAAAAACGGACATCGCGTTGTTTTATCATATGGATTACTTTATCACAGAATATTTGTTTTCGCAGCACTTGGTTTAGTTTTAAAGTAGACATGTCAGGCTTTCTATAGATATCTCTCTCATGTCTCTGTGTGTTGAGTATTCACTGAGTTACAGTTCATTTTTAATGACGCGTTTGTAACTGAAGATCAGCGCAGACAAAGGCTGCAGACAGCACTCCTGGTTTGTTATCTTTATTTTACTAAGTGCACAAAGTTTTGTTTTGTTAGTTATGTCTGTATACAAAAAAAAGTAGACCCTTTAACAGATTCGATTGATGTATTGCTCTTATCTGTATGATCAAAACTGAAAGTGTCAATTTAAGTTCTTTTCCGGTGTTATCAGGAGAAAATACCCCAAAACGCGTATACGCGTTAATCGAACTTCAGAGGGTTAACCATGATGACCTGCAAAGAAACGCTTGCAGCCATCATTCGCGTTGCATAAAAATGGCTTCACAGGCAAGGATATTGTGGCTACTAAGAATTGCACCTAAATCAACAATTTTATAGGTTTCATCAAGAACTTCAAGGAAAGAGTCTTTCAATTCTTGAAAAGAAGGCTTCAGGGCGTCCAAGAAAGTCCAAGCAAACGCCAGGATCGTCTCCTAAAGAGGATTCAGGCTGCGGGATCGGAGTGCCACCAGTGCAGAGCTTGCTCAGGAATGGCAGCAGGCAGGTGTGAGCGGCATCTGCAACGCACAGTGAGGCGAAGACTTTTGGAAGATGGCCTGTTGTCACAGAAAGGGCAGCAAAGAAGCCCCTTCTCGGGTCCAAAAAACATCAGGGACAGATTGATCTTCTGCAGAAAAGTATAGTGAATGGGACTGCTGAGGACTGGGGCAAAGTCATATTCCCCTCCCGATGAAGCCGCTTTCCGATTGTTTGGGGCATCTGAAAAAAGGCTTGTCCGGAGAAGAAAAAGGGTGAGCGCTACCTATCATCGTGGCTGTGTCCATGCCAACAGTAAAGCATCCTGACAAGGGACCATTCAAAATGTGGCACTGTTGGGTGAGCTTCTCATCCAAGGGAGTGGGCTCTACCACTATCACAATTCTGTGTGCCCAAAAACACAGCCATGAATAAAGAATCGGTACCTAAAACAAACTCCCTCTAAACCAGCAACTCACTTCTTCCAACAACAACCCACAACAGTTTGGTGAAGAACATGCATTTTCCCCAGCACGATGGAGCACAGTGCCATAAAGGCAAAAGTGATAACTAAGTGGCTCCGGGGGACCAGAATGGTTGAAATTTTTGGGGTCCATGGCCTGGAAACTCCCCAGATCTTTAATCCCATTGAGAACTTGTGGTCAATCTTCAGAAGAGGCGGGTGGACAAACAAAAACCCACTAATTCTGACAAACTCCAAGAAGTTATTATGAAAGAATGTGGTTGCTATCAGTCAGGATTTGTCCCAAAAGTTGATTGAGAGCATGCCCCCAGTCGAATTGCAGAGGGTCCTGAAAAAGAAGGGCCAACACTGCAAATACTGACTCTTTGCATAAATGTCATGTAATTGTTATATAAAGCCTTTGAAAACCGTACATGAAGTGCTTGTAATTATATATTTCGTACATACACAGAAACAACTGAAACAAAAGATCTAAAAGGCATTTTTAGGCAGCAAACTTTTTTTGAAAACTAATATTTATTGTAATTCTCAAAACTTTTGGCCACAAACGTGTAACCCCGATAAACTACTAAAAGTGGTCAAATTCCTTAATCATACCGTTTTATTGACATATCAAATTCGACTACATGAAACAGTCGCTGCGCATATTATTGGATACGTGACACCCCTTAATAAAACCGATTTGGTCACTCTTTGATTAAGCTATGAATTACTTTCTTCACGTGAGAATGCAAGAGTTTTAGCATAAACTTTTAGATCACATGGGATGAGTGATACTGGGTCTGTACTTAGAGCAATCTAACGGATTCTTTACCCTTTTTTAAGGAAGCAATGATATCAAAGATGTTTTTACTGTTCTTTGAAATGTACCATGCTCAATTGCGAAAATTAAAGGAATCAAGCATGAGAGAGTCCCCTACCACAATCCCATATTTCTAAAAAATAATTCAGGAGGAAGGCCATCTAGGCCTGTGACTTGCCCTTCTGAAGGATTTTTAGTGCTTCTTGGAGCTCCTCCAAACTCAATGGGGCCCTCCAAAGAGTCTGTTTTTATCCATCTGTGTGATCCGTGGCAGTTTCTAATTTATCCAAGTACTCTTTAACAAAACTGAGTCAACAAAATCGGTTTTGGTTTTGTACAAATTTATGTAAAACCCTTTAAATATGTGTCGATAATGTGTCATAGGATTTGTGGTAACCTGGTCATCCGAAGATTTTATTGTGCTGATGTATGCCTTAGACCTCAACATTCCCATCCAATTCAAAATATAGGTTTTTGTGCTCGTCCTATGTAAAATAAACTCTGCCTTTGATTGTGAATGTAAGTCATATTCCTCTTTTTCAAGAAGGACAATCAGGTAGCTTGTTGATCAGAATTTTTTTTTCTTTTGTGAAGTCTTGTAAATATTTTTGATCTTATTTTCTAATATTTGTAAATTGGCTGGTTTTTCTTCGCTTTGCGCAAGAGGCAGAAGAAAAAAGATCAGAAATACAGAATCCTTGTATTGCACACTTATGTCATCTCCCACAATATTTAGAGGGTCTACATCACAAGATACATTAATTTTCGAGAAACTCCTTTATATGATCATTAAGCAAATTAAATGAATGTCTGATTGTTTAGTAGGGGCCCTCTATGGGGCCTTGGTTCTTAATGTTGGAAAAAAAAGGTGAACATTGCATAACACTGCAGAGTGATCAGAGACAAATAAAATTGTAATATGAGAATATGGAAGGAGTTAGATGAATTATAGATGGGCTTGGGAATGTGTAATCTATCCTTGAGAAAGTGTTATGTCTATTAAAAAAGTCGTTAGATGTAGTATTCTGGATTCTCCAAAGATCGATTATATTAAGTTATGCAATAAATTTGTTCAACAACTTAGACTGATGGTTTAGCTGTAGTATCAAGGTGAGGGATTTTTTTTATTCCCCAGTGCAGGATTTAAGACGGCATTAAAATCACCACCCATCACTACAGGACAATCATCTGCTCAAGTAATATATTTGAATATATTGTGAAAAAATGCACTCTGCTTCTCATTCGGCAGTAAATGGAAGACCTAGAATGCTTAACCCCCGTCATTATTTACTTTTAGCAGGTTAATAACAACAAATGCTACCCTCATCATTATTCGCGCGTATGTTCAATAGTTAAATGTAACGCTTCGATTGAGCTACATAGTAAGCAGCCCGCCCTAGTTTTAATTCGCTCCACAAGAGTAAGTCTGCCAGTTTGTCTTGACTTTTTTTGAAAATGTGCCATCACTTGGGGGCATTGTTTTTAAATTGGTCTCATTTGGTATCCTTGGGCGCAGGCTAGAATATAGGGCGATTTAACAGCTTGGTAACGATCTTCTAATATATGGGGTAAGCTGGCATACCGATTTTCCGGGAATATAAGTCGCATGAATACTTTTTTTTTCAGATATTTTTGGTGCCTGGTGCCTTGCGACTTATCAAAAATTAATTTGACATGAAGCAAAATAAACACCAAAGAAACAGCATTACGGCGGTCTACAGCCGCGAGAAGGGGCGCGCTCATATGCTGTGCTCAGGTGCTCCTGTAGTGCATACGCCTAATAAACATTAGACCGAAAAGCAACTAGACAACTTCTGTAACTGAAATATTAATCCTTAAAGACAACTGAGTAAGACTGCATGGCCATCAAACTGTGCCCCATAAAAAGAAAAGTGCCTATTCTGGGGGCAGATTTATCATAACTGGCAGGTTATATAATATGACAGGGCCAATCTGATATACCGGAGCACTGAGGCATAGGCGATGAGAGGTGCGCCCTCAGGTCGGCGGCTGTAATCGGTAAAGGTTTTTCTCCTCGGTGTCTTGGGGTTCTAAAATCAATGCTAATTATACATGTTTATTTTCCTTGTCATTACGTACTTTTTTGGGACCTGAATGCGACTTATACTTAGAGTTCGACTTATAGTCGCTGGAAAACACTTACGGTAATGTGCTCAGAGTTGAATTTATGGCTCATTCACATTCAGTGATCAGTAGATTGCAGTCAACCTGCCATTGTGTTGCTCACCAAGTTCTAAGATCTATTCTCTACCCTGAAGAGAAATCATCGTAACAATGCCATACTGTCACAGTGACATGTTAAAGGTTGGTATGTTTCCTGAGATGCCAATCCACCTCGATTGCGTAATCCTTTGTATAAATCAGAACTAAAATAAATAAGAGTGTGGATGGTCTGTTTAAGGGGCATAGAAAAAAAAACATTGAACGTGGTTTACGCGGGACGCACCATTCCACTTTAACTGTAGTTCGAAGTCAGCCCTCAGACCCTTGCTGATCTGGCAACCCCTACCTAACGGCAACTGCGTAATGATTCCTTCCTTAAGCATCTCCGTATCTATTTTTTAGTGTGTAGTTGTTCCAGCTGATTTCTTAGTTTTGTGATTGGTCGCGTCCTTATGTCCTCACGTGGTCAGTGCTGCTTCAAATGGAATCGACTCGGCAGTCTCTGTGTCAGTTTTGCACCCCAGCGTTGGCATAAATTTTAAACTCTGATTCGGCTTTTAGCCTCTTTTTAGCAGAATTGTTGGTTGTTTGTTATATCCAATATGTAGATTGGGCGAGTAGTGCTGAAGTCCAGTATCAGAGTCTATTGGCTTTTCTTTTACGGTGGAAGCCGACACACCAGAATCGAGAGCACTTTGTTGGCTCTTTGAGCGGCGTAGCTTGAAACGGTTTTGGCTAGAGGCAAGGTCGCAGATACTCTCTGGAGATGGCGGAAATTCTTTGATTTTTTTCACGGGTGGAATTGGTGATCGTTCATAAATTCTTTCTTTCCTCAAGGCGCCGCTTGACTGCTGTGGTAGGGCTCCAAAGACTAGTGGGATCAGGTAAAGAGTAGTTCAGTCAGTTTATTCTGACAGGTATATATCAATTTCTGACGAAGTGAGTCAGAGCGGGAATAATGAGTCCGAAGGATCTATGGCTTGATTGCGTAGCCCGCAGTGGGGGGGGGGTGGGGGGGGTGCACATGATCTCCCATATGTATAAAGTATTATTATTTAGTAGCTTTACTTTATACAATAAGGACAGTGTACCAAGTGCGACCAAATTCTTCTCTGATACGGACGGCACGCAGAAGATTGGCTTTCGTCACATTCTATTTAGATATATTCTTTCCACCTGTAAGTCGCCTAATGGGCAGAACTTCAGCATGTGGCTAAGGAAAAGATAAACGCATAGGGCCAAGAATCTCTTTAGAGTGATGCTAAAATGTTTATTTAGTTTCAGTGTATATTGTATTTGCGCTTCGTTGCTCAATCATTTTTTATCTTAATTGTTTTATTTAGGTAATTTGTAGCTTAAATTCTTTGTTTACTATAGAAATTGTCTGTTTGTGGGAAGATTACAACTTTGGTCACAGTTCAAACATATTGTGCTCCTGCAAACTAATATAATGCAAACAACTAAAGACTAGTAATTAATTGCAGTTTTAATTTATGTTGTTATGTGTTTTACCGAAGGGCAAAATATAAAATTAAATGTTATTTTAAGTTAGTTTTTATGAACCGTTTAGGCGTAAATTTATCTTAGAAAGTTTTAGCAGTGGGTATCCTTGTGATTAGATTCAAGCAGTAGTATGGTTCAATTTACGACTCAGATCGGTTGCATCTTTACATTACCTGTGGCGGGTCCTAATCGCAACTTGGGTCAATTAGCACCCAGCCCTGGGGCGAAAATTGAGTTCACAGGAAACCTCTTATTTTTTATAAGAAGCGGTGTCATATTTCGAGGGAACCCTTTGTTCTTAGATAAGATCAGTGCATTGTGATCCCATCTTAAAATATATAGGAAGTACATCATGCTGATATATTACTTGCAGGTATATATTTCGGGCTTCTTACATTCTGGCATCATTTCCCCTTGGGGGATCTTGGAGGACGGGCCACATAAAAATAAAAAATGGACAATCGCTCTCTTACAGCCTGGCTTGTAGCTTTGATATAAAATATTATGGATAAGATGTAACCTGTTTGGTCGTCAAAAAAAGTGCGGGCCAAAGCTAATGTCTTTGAACTTTAACTTTTGCATTGCCACAACACATTATTATGCAATCGTACGAAAGAATTTAAAGATAGGTGGCATATCACTCGTAATAAATAAATTGCACATTGCATATTATTTAAGAGCCTGTTATATTTCAAATACTTTTTTTATATTAATCCATTAGTGCTGCATATGCTTGAATGAACATACTATTTTGAGAAATTTATTTTTCTCAACTTTCTCCCACGGCCTATTCGAAAATTATCGACAAGAAATGAATGGCCAGGCAGTTATGAGGGATATTAGGCTTGTCAGCTACCTTAAACGCTTTGCTGCTTCTGTATCAAGGGTATCGGGGCACTTTAAGGCTAGCAGCAAAAAGCAAAACTTTTTAGATTAGAATGTCCCTCAAATAGCGGAATTGCCTGGGCTTTTTAAAATTACTAAAAAGTAGTCACATACTACTCGTGCAGTTCATCAGGCGATCCTCATAAAGTTTTATTTAAAGGAATTGTCTGTCTTGTGGTACATAGATACAGAGAGATGATTCATGGCAAAAGATGTGGGGCAGGAAAAATAACTGCATCAGTTCATTTAGAATTGAGTGAATGAAATGGCCAATGTTGCCAGCTTGATGTTGATTCAAATGAGGTCGAACGAGTACTATTACTCGGTGACTTGGCTGCATTGGGCTCATCGGAACTCGCATATCGAAACACGTAAGCAAGGCAGTTGTTATAACAGGTAAATGCTCTAGATCACCCCTAGGCTTTCGCAAACAGCACAAACAGCAATGGCGTGTGGCAGGTCAGGAGCCTTTACCAAAAATTTTTTTTGCCAAATAATCCTATGTGATTATAGTTTATTAACTGAGGGTTGGGCCTTTTTGAATTGGCCATGAGCGAAAAATGGAGTGTGTCATTAGAGCTTAGAAAAGTGTCATTGCGTGGTCTCACACTGACTGCGTGAGAGTTGGCAGCCCTTTTTTCCATCTTAACTCACATAAATAGACAATGTAGCCTACCACCTCTTAAACAATTGATTGTGGTTCATAACTTTGAAACCAAAACATACAACTTTTTTAACAAACAATAACAAAAAAAAAGAACACAATAGATCTGAGTTTCAAGGGTGTCTCAAGCCCAATCTACAGGGGAGAACATTTAACTTTAATAGTAGATGGCCTAGGGACGAAACTATCCTATGTCAGCAGCTCCTGTGGGCAGCGTGAACGTCCTCGGCAGGAAGGACATACAGCCTCAAACGGGCCTTTTTTCACATAGTGGAATCTGTGCATGCCCACTTTAGTCCTGAAGATGGTGGTGCCCGGAACCTGATGACCTCCACTGCAGCCACAGTGCCTTTTTCATGTGGTGTTGGGGGGAGTGCCAGGGGGGTTTCTCTTGAAGGCCCTATCATCTCCACTGTTTTGAGCGTGTTCAGCTCCAATTTTTTTTTAACTGCACTAAACAGCCAGCTGCTCAAACCTTGCTATATAACAGACTCATCACCTCCTGGATGAGACGATGACTGTAAGTGTCCACTGCAAATTTCAGGAGCTTGACAGAGGGTCAGTAGAGTGAAAGTCCACTTGGTGTACAGGAGGAAGAAGCATTGTGGAGAGACCACATCCCTGATGGCACCGTGCGGATGGGCAGCTTTTCGATTGTGGATTTACAATCTCCCAACGGTTGCTATCAGTCCCAGAAATCTGGTGTGTCCACTGAACAGATGGAGCTAGGGACAGAGAGCTGGGTTAGTTTGGTCTGGAGGAGTGTTGGGATGATGGTGTTGAACCAGAGCTAAGTCCCCAATCAGGATCCTCACATAATCCCTGGTTTGTCCAGATGTAGGATGAAGTGCATTCCATGTTGACTGCATCAGGCCACAGACCTGTTTTGTTGAAGACAATTTTAGAAGCACCCTCAGTGATTATTTCTGGAACCTGGTTAATACGCTTTTATTGCAAAACTATATACAAAAACAACAAAATACAAATGCACTTAATAAAACAATTGAATAAATGCATATTTATAAGTTAAGCACCTAACTAAAATAAGTAGGCTATTAATAAAATAAATAACTAAAGAAGATTGACTATAATCAGCTTGCTTCCATTTACTGAGATAAGCCTACTTCTCATCTGAATTAGAAAAAAAAGTGCTTCTAGTCTTCAGTGATGCAAGAACGTTTGAGCATACACATAATCTTTGAGCACAAGCAGAGCCAATTCATAGAAGAACAATGTATATTTAAAAGCACACATCCAGTTTTGTGTGAGTGAAGGAAATCCACTTGCGAGTGGAGATTCGTGCTCGCGCATTACATGGATCACGTAACATTATGCGCTCTCGATATCTGTCAAATATCACGCTATAGAAACCGCCTAAAATTAAGTATAAAGAGGAGAAGAAAGCGACCCTAGGCAGCTACACATGCCAGGATCCGCCACTGTCAGATGCAATTAGAAATTTACTAAAAACAAGTCTATCGCAAGACATCTGGTGGGGGGGCACCTGGGGTGGCCAGCCAAATTTCAGGGGGGGCCGGTGCCACCCCTGGCCACCACGTAGACACGACTCTGTTTATCGCAAGACATCTGGTGGGGGGGCACCTGGGGTGGCCAGCCAAATTTCAGTTTCAAATATGCAATAAAACTCATTCAGGTCTTCAAGTTGTTATTTTCACCTCAGTTGAGCGAGGGTGTCATGTAGTTGGTGATGTCTTTCAGGCCTTTCCACACTGAAGCAGGGTCATTGGCTGAAAACTGTTTTTCTAGCTTTTTAACATAGCTCCTCTTAGCTACTATGATCTCCTTAGTCAGTGGCCGCTTTTCCACTGTCAGGCCAGTGCAAGCCCGACAGTGTGATCATCGAATGAACAAAATGGAGAGAACCGAAGTGGGTGTTTGTTTGCTCCTTTCTGTGTTTTCTTGGTGGAAAATGAGGCGTCGAAGCCAAGATGCGAAGATGGATCCTCAGCGGCATTTATGCCGGAAGCTTATGTTAGCTGCAAGGCCAAAATAGCGATCCTGCGACGTGCAAGCTGGATACAGCTAAAGCAGAAACGCAGACAATGGATGGAAATGGTAAATGTTGTTAAATTACATAATATAGTTAATTATTATCATATTATATTTGGTGCAAACCTTACCTGATGACATATAACTAAGCCCTATGAGATATATTATATAAGTAACATGGAGCATACATATATTTTTTAAACATTTATGTTAATATAGATCTTTATTGATAATTAGGGCAGCAAAAGCATACCTTTCACTGCAGTATTTTATATATTCTGTACATCTATTTATACATGTGTATGTTAATAAACAGATATTTAAAATGACTAGGGACATATTGTTTACCTTTTGTATTATCTTTCAAATTAGGGCTGTCACGATATTAGATTTTTCATATCACGGTTATTTTGGCCATAAGAATTCACAATATTGATATATCGTGATATCTATAGAAACCTTGGGGAGAAAAAAGATATCAGTCAAATTATTTTTTTATTTGTTTATTGAGTTTTTCTTTTCACCCAATGAAGGATACTGATAAACGCAGGACACAAGACTCTGGCTTTCTCCATCGTCTTTGAAGCTCCTATGAAATAAAAGAGAGAAAATACTGTCAAGTTCAACAGTATGATAAATAATTATTAATGGTAACACTTAACAATAAGATGTCATTTGTTAACATGAATGTATTAACTAACATGAATAAACAATGAACAATACATTTATTACATAATTTATTCATCTTTGTTAATGTTAATAAAAATAGAGTCATTCATTGTTATGTAAGATCACATTGCATTACTGTTTACAAACACAACTTGAGATTTTAATAATTCATAAGTAAATCCTGAAATTAACATGAAATAAAATCAATAAATGCTGTGAAAATATTGTTCATTATTATTTATTTTTATATGTTTACTAATGTAGTTAACTAATGAACCTTATTGAAGAATGACCGCAGATGAGGCATTAAGTGCATGCCACTGTGACCAACTTAACATTTTACAGAGTTTTATGTAGCAATGTTGTAGCTCAGTTTTTCAAGATCAGTTTTAATCGTGTAACTTTAGATTTGAACAAAGAATTAAAGTGTTACTACGCACAGGCTGTATTGATTGCAAATACAAAAACAAGACAAGTAAAGAAAACGCAGCACTTATTAAAATAATCACCCTTTACTTAAATATATGAACTCAGAAAACTGCTGTTAACAGGTTAATATAGCGTTTCTCATTCTGTGACTAGTAAAATAGATGAACACGACTCTCCTCAGAGTATCTGCGAGCACTGCATCTTCTTCTTGTGTGACAGGTGTCAGCGTTAAGGCACAATACTGCCACCTGGGAGCTCAACCAGGTAGTGATGGGAAGTTCAGATCATTTTACCGACTCGTACCTTTGAGTCTCGTTCAGCAAAATTAACAAATCTTTTTTCGAGTCATTTCGTTCATTTTATCAAACATAATTAAAATGTTATGTGTTACTTCCCTAACGTCTTCTAGTACTATTAGTACTAGTATGCAAACGTTGATCACACTACAAACAATACAAAACTATAATGCTATAATAAACAGAAAAGTTGAATTCATTGTTTACCTGGGTCTTCAGTCTATGATTAGCTCACCTCACCTCTTATCTGGACAAGTCTTCGAGTTTGAGATAAACAATGGAGTCTGAGCCGGAAAGAGAATTGATTAGTTCATCTCATGAGTCTTTCGGGTTTGAGTCGTTCCTTTATCACGTGACAGACCCATAAACATTGACCATAGACTGGAGTTACCCTGGCAACAAATCTGTGTGTATATTAATACTATTAATATACACACAGATTTGTTGCCAGGGTAACTCCAGTCTATGGTCAATGTTTATGGGTCTGTCACGTGATAAAGGAACGACTCAAACCCGAAAGACTCATGAGATGAACTAATCAATTCTCTTTCCGGCTCAGACTCCATTGGTTAACTCAGACCCGAAGACTTGTCAGATAAGAGGTGAGGTGAGCTAATCATAGACTGAAGACCCAGGTAAACAATGAATTCATCTTTTCTGTTTATTATAGCATTATAGTTTTGTATTGTTTGTAGTGTGATCAACGTTTGCATACTAGTACTAATAGTACTAGAAGACGTTAGGGAAGTAACACATAACATTTTAATTATGTTTGATAAAATGAACGAAATGACTCGAAAAAAGATTTGTTAATTTTGCTGAACGAGACTCAAAGGTACGAGTCGGTAAAATGATCTGAACTTCCCATCACTACCTGGTTGAGCTCCCAGGTGGCAGTATTGTGCCTTAACGCTGACACCTGTCACACAAGAAGAAGATGCAGTGCTCGCAGATACTCTGAGGAGAGTCGTGTTCATCTATTTTACTAGTCACAGAATGAGAAACGCTATATTAACCTGTTAACAGCAGTTTTCTGAGTTCATATATTTAAGTAAAGGGTGATTATTTTAATAAGTGCTGCGTTTTCTTTACTTGTCTTGTTTTTGTATTTGCAATCAATACAGCCTGTGCGTAGTAACACTTTAATTCTTTGTTCAAATCTAAAGTTACACGATTAAAACTGATCTTGAAAAACTGAGCTACAACATTGCTACATAAAACTCTGTACAATGTTAAGTTGGTCACAGTGCCATGCGCTTAATGCCTCATCTGCGGTCATTCTTCAATAAGGTTCATTAGTTAATTACATTAGTAAACATATATAAATAAATAATAATGAACAATATTTTCACAGCATTTATTGATTTTATTTCATGTTAATTTCAGGATTTACTTATGAATTATTAAAATCTCAAGTTGTGTTTGTAAACAGTAATGCAATGTGATCTTACATAAACAATGAATGACTCTATTTTTATTAACATTAACAAAGATGAATAAATTGTGTAATAGATGTATTGTTCATTGTTTATTCATGTTAGTTAATACATTCATGTTAACAAATGACATCTTATTGTTAAGTGTTACCATTAATAATTATTTATCATACTGTTGAACTTGACAGTATTTTCTCTCTTTTTATTTCATAGGAGCTTCAAAGACGATGGAGAAAGCCAGAGTCTTGTGTCCTGCGTTTATCAGTATCCTTCATTGGGTGAAAAAGAAAAACTCAATAAACAAAGTAAAAAATAATTTGACTGATATCTTTTTTCGCCCCAAGGTTTCTATAGATATCACGATATATCGATATTGTGAATTCTTATGGCCACATTAACCGTAATATGAAAAATCGAATATCGTGACAGCCCTAATTTGAAAGATAATACAAAAGGTAAACAATATGTCCCTAGTCATTTTAAATATCTGTTTATTAACATACACATGTATAAATAGATGTACAGAATATGAAAAATACTGCAGTGAAAGGTATGCTTTGCTGCCCTAATTATCAATAAAGATCTATATTAACATAAATGTTTAAAAAATATATGTATGCTCCATGTTACTTATATAATATATCTCATAGGGCTTAGTTATATGTCATCAGGTAAGGTTTGCACCAAATATAATATGATAATAATTAACTATATTATGTAATTTAACAACATTTACCATTTCCATCCATTGTCTGCGTTTCTGCTTTAGCTGTATCCAGCTTGCACGTCGCAGGATCGCTATTTTTGGCCTTGCAGCTAACATAAGCTTCCGGCATAAATGCCGCTGAGGCTCCATCTTCGCATCTTGGCTTCGACGCCTCATTTTCCACCAAGAAAACACAGAAAGGAGCAAACAAACACCCACTTCGGTTCTCTCCATTTTGTTCATTCGATGATCACACTGTCGGGCTTGCACTGGCCTGACAGTGGAAAAGCGGCCACTGAATAAGGAGATCATAGTAGCTAAGAGGAGCTATGTTTAAAAAGCTAGAAAAACAGTTTTCAGCCAATGACCCTGCTTCAGTGTGGAAAGGCCTGAAAGACATCACCAACTACATGACACCCTCGCTCAACTGAGGTGAAATAACAACTTGAAGACCTGAATGAGTTTTATTGCATATTTGAAACTCCCGGTCTCACAGCCCACACCCGCCCTGACAATCTCTCTACACAGCCATCAACAGAGGCGTGTCTACGTGGTGGCCAGGGGGTGGCACCGGCCCCCCCTGAAATTTGGCTGGCCACCCCAGGTGCCCCCCCACCAGATGTCTTGCGATAGACTTGTTTTTAGTAAATTTCTAATTGCATCTGGCAGTGGCGGATCCTGGCATGTGTAGCTGCCTAGGGCCGCTTTCTTCTCCTCTTTATATTTAATTTTAGGCGGTTTCTATAGCGTGATATTTGACAGATATCGAGAGCGCATAATGTTACGTGATCCATGTAATGCGCGAGCACGAATCTCCACTCGCAAGTGGATTTCCTTCACTCACACAAAACTGGATGTGTGCTTTTAAATATACATTGTTCTTCTATGAATTGGCTCTGCTTGTGCTCAAAGATTATGTGTATGCTCAAAACGTTCTTGCATCACTGAAGACTAGAAGCACTTTTTTTTCTAATTCAGATGAGAAGTAGGCTTATCTCAGTAAATGGAAGCAAGCTGATTATAGTCAATCTTCTTTAGTTATTTATTTTATTAATAGCCTACTTATTTTAGTTAGGTGCTTAACTTATAAATATGCATTTATTCAATTGTTTTATTAAGTGCATTTGTATTTTGTTGTTTTTGTATATAGTTTTTGCAATAAAAGCGTATTAACCAGGTTCCAGAAATAATCACTGGAGGGTTTTTTGAGAATCTGTGTTTTTCTTGTTTTTAGACAGCTGCACCATAATTAATGGTGTCTCCCTCAGGGATGTCCGGGTCGACACACTATTTTTTTACCGTTACAATCTTTATAGTGGTTTTACCATCCGTCTGAAAACGAAAATATTGGGGGGAGTACCATACGAAAACTAATAAATGGGGGTGTAAAAATACGCCATAATTAATTTTAGTTTGACTTTCCGTTGTTTTATGATGATTAAAAAAAAAAGTGCAAAGCACCCTCCACCCGTAAATGAGGTCCAAAGGGGAGATTGCCCCCCTGGTTGTTTTTTAACAATGTATCATCACGAGCTCACCCAATCAGCTGGCTTACAAAAGAAAAAGGGAGGGGGACACAAGAAAGGAAAATCCGGACACGGAAGTGTCATCTACATTGATTTCGCCCTGCAAATCCCTTTTCGGAGTCTTTCCAAAGACAATCCACGGTTTTTTATTCATATATACCCCAAAAATTGCTACGATATACGAAAAAGCTTTTTTTAAATCTCAAGTTTTTATACGCCGATTTTTTCCTTTTCGTTTTTTGTTTTCTACCCCAGGAAGGGCTCGCGCACACAACAATTCCCTTTTCAGCGCGGCTGGTTTTCCCATTAGTGACGCGCGAGCAGTACCTCCGCAAAAGCCTGAACGCGGGTCCGCGCGAGCGCGGCGGTGAACCATTTGACTGGATTCCCGTAGGGCGGGTGGCGTGTTTTTTTTTCCCTGGAAAAAACTAAAATAAAATCAGGCCCCCCCATGTTTTTTTTTGTTTCTTCAGTGAAAAAGCATACAGCCCACCAACCCTCCTCAGCAAGAAACATCAAATAAATAATCCTCCGCCCAACTTAGCCCAGAAAAAACGGCCCTTCCTCATAAAATAAAATACATACATGAGCGAGCTTTCCCCCACTCGGGAATAAACAAAACCCTGGTAGTGGTAGTGGCGCGCGCCTCCTGCCTTTCACCTTCTGGCGCCAAAATAGATAAAGATCCCGTTTTTAGGGGTGCCATAAGAACAGTTGGAAACACAGGGGTTTTTTTGTTGATTTTATTGGTTGGGGGGGATTGGGAAAATTCATTCACTACAAACTAATTAAATGAAATAACGTAAAACACACGTCCTTAATAAATGTCTCTGTAATGCCCACCAATAAAAACAGGATTAATAATGCTTCTCTGAGATCGCGGATGCACTGAATTATTAAAATTTTTTCATTAAAGTTTTTCAGGATTGGCTATTTGACAAAAAAAAAAACAAAAAAAAATTTTTTTTTGTGCTGATTTTTGGCATACCTTAAAGCCAAGCAGCAAGGTTTGCAACAGGACAACCATTAAAACCCCCCTAGAATTTAAAAACAAAGTTAGCCCCATGGGAAGACAATTTGAAAAACAAATTCGTTGTTCAAGCTTTTTGTACAGAAAAAAAAGAATGTTTGTAAAATCTACCTGGGAATATAATAGGTTTTTTAAATAGAAATTTTGGCAATTGCAACTCCCCTATTTAAGCAACAGTCTTAAACAGAACTTGAAATTTGAACTCTTAAACACCCAGGAAACTTGTCCCCATATATAAGTTATATAAATATATAAAGCACTGCAACAGTTATTATCCATAATTTTATATAAAAGTACAGCAGGGTAAGATGAGAGTCATTTTTTATTTATGTGGTCTCAAGATAAGGGGAAATGATGCAGAAGTACAAGGAAATTATTCGAAGTAATATCAGGATGCTTTCCTATAATTTTAAATGATCACAATGTATCTAAGACAAAGGGTTCTACAAAATATGGCTTCATAAAAAATAAGAGGCTTCTGGCTGACTCAATTCTGTCTCCCAGGGGTCAGGTGTAATTGACCCAGTTGGTGGGGTAAGATGCACCATCTGAGGGGTGTAAATTGACCATCTTGTTGAATCTAATTCAAACCCATGTAAAATTTTAAGATAATTTGCCTTTTTAAAAACTAACTTAATTAAATTTAATTTTCATATTTTGTTTAACACTCTCAAATACCATAAATTAAAACTGGAACTTATATTCAGTCTTTAGTTGTTTGCATTTATGAAAACAATATGTTGAACACCAAAGTTGTAATATTCCCCAAAAATAGACAATTTTAGTAAACAAAGAATTTAAGTAAAATTAAATAAAACAATTAGATAAAAATGAATTAGGAACCTAAGGAATAAATATCACTGAAACTAATAAACATTTTAGTCAAAAGATTCTTGGCATGGCATCTTTTCTGCAATGCTGAACCGCCATTAGGGACTTACAGAGGTGGAAAGAGCATATCTAAATATAATGTGATCTAAAAGCATCTTCTGGTCCTTATCAGAGAAGAATTTGGGTGCACTTGTACACTGTCCTTATTGTTAAATAAACTACTAATAATACTTATACATATGGGAGATCATGTGATCCCTTCGGCAGCAATGCACGATAACTCTTCGCTCTGCTCACCTCAATCAGAAATTGTACATATCCCTGTCAAAAGTTCGAGCAACTGTGAACTACTCTGTACCTGGACTCCACTATGAGTACCCCAGCAGCCAAGGCCCTTCGGGAAAGTTAAGATTGGAACCATCACCAATTAAGAAAAAATCAACTAGATTCCGGGCCATCTCCAGAGAGTATCTGGACCTTGCTATAGCAACAGTTTCAAGCTACCAAAGAGCAACAAAGTGCTCTCGACTCTGTTGTGGCTTCAACTGTAAGAAAAGCAATAGACTCTGTACTGACTTCAGCACCTCGAATCTACATTTGGATATACAAACAACCAACAATTTGTAAAAGAGCTAAAAGCAGAAGTTTAAAATTTAGCCAACGCTGCAAAACTGACACAGGACTGGTTCGATTCCCATTTAAGCAGCTGCACGGGAGGATAGGAGGACAATGCCAAACTTAAGAAATCAGCTGGAACAACTCACCCTAAAAAAAATGATAGGAGCAGGAGAAATAACGGCTTGCCTGGTGGTTGCCAGAAGGGGCTGAGGGTTTCATACAGTTAAAGTGGAATGGTCCCGCATCAACACGCTCATGCTTTTTTCTATGCCCTTCAACAGACATCAACACTTTATTTATTTTGCTTTTTATTTTAAAGGATTACGACGAGGTGGGATTGCATTCCAGGGATACATTAACCTTTACATGTCACTGACAGTATGGCATTTCTGCTTGTATTTCTCTTTCAGGTAGACATAATCTTGACATTGTGAGCACACAATGCAGGTTCTGAATATTCATCACTGAATGTGAATGGCCTAAATTCATTTATTACCGTGATTTTTTCGGACTATCGACTCTAAGTATAAGTCGATCAGTCCAAAAATACCGGTAATGACAAGGAAAATAACATGTATAATTCGCATTGATTTAGAACCAAGAGCCAGGAGAAAACATTACCGCCTACAGTCATGTAGAGGGCTTCTATATGCTGCTCAGTGCTCCTTGTATATCAGATTGGCTGCATATTTAACAACCTGCAGTTTGTAATCTGCAGAATAGGATTTTCTTTTTGGGGGCATTTTGTTCAGCATTCAGTCTTTCTCAGTTGTCTTTAAGTTAATATTTCAGCAGAGTTTTCAAGTTGTTTTCTACAGTTAATGTTTTCAGGGGTGTGCTACAGAGAGCACCTGGAGCAGCATAGACGCCTTCTCGCGGGCTGTAGGATTTGTAATGTTTTCTCTCTGGTTCATGGGGTCAAATTAATTTTGATAAGTCGCGAGGACCAGCCAAACTATGAAAAAAAAAGCTTAATTTATAGTCCAACTGGAAAATACGGTATATGCATCTATTATATTAGAAATATTGCACTGTAAATTGATTTCCCGTGCCCTGATACAAGCAGACCCATTTAAACAAATGCAATGTGGCACATTTTCAAAAACAAGTATTACAAACTGGCAAAAGCCTTCTCTCTCAGATCGTAATAAAACTAAGCAGTGCTTTATCTTAGTCAATAGAAGGTTACATTTCGAACTTATTGGAATATATACCGGGAATAATGATGAGGGTAGATTTATTTTTTATAACCTGTAAAGTAAATAGCCGACAGGTTAGCATTGGTCTCCATTTTATCTGTCCGAAGAGGCAGAGTGCATTTTTCTACAAATATATCTTTAAATATACATTACTTGAGCAGATTGATTGTCCCAGTAGTGATGGGTGGTGATTTTAATGCTGTCTTAAATCCTGCACTGGATAAATCTCTATTCCTTGATACTACTATGCTAACCCATCCTCTAAGTTGTTGAACAAAATTTATTGCATAACTCTAATATAATCCATCTTTTGAGCAATCCAGAATACTACATCTAATCGATTCTTTTTTTCTAATAGACATAAATACTTTCTCAAGGATAGATTACACATTCCTCAGCCCATCTCTACTTCAATCTAACTCTTCCATATTTATATTACCAATTTTATTGTCTGATCACTCTGCAGTGTTATGCAATGTTCACCTTACCTACATTAAGACTAAGTGCCCCTCTAGAGGGCCCCTTACTAAACAATCAGACATTCATTAATTTGCTTAATGATCATATAAAGGAAAGTTTCTGGAAATTAATGTATCTTCTGTGATGTAGGACCCTCAAATATTGTGGGAGATGACAAAGTGTGCAATACAAGGATTCTGTATTCTGATCTTTTTCTTCTGCTCTTGCCAAAGCGAAACCAGCCACTTTTGTAAAAATTAGAAAATAAGATCAAAAAATATTACAAGACTTTACAAAAGAAAAAAAAATTTGATCAACAAGCTACATGATTGTCCTCCCTTGAAAGAGGAATATGACTTACTTTCACAATCAAAGGCAGAGTTTATTTTACATAGGACGAAAGCAAAAAATATTATTTTGAATTGGAGGAAATGTGAGTCTAAGGCATACATCAGCACAATAAAATCTTCGGATGACCAGGTTACCACAAATCTTATGACAATTATCAACATATTTAAAGGGTTTTACTATAAATTTGTACAAACCAAAACCGATTTTGTTGAATCAGTTTTGTAAAGAGTACTTTGGATAAATTAGAACTGCCACGGATCACACAGATGGATAAAGACCTCTTTGGAGGCCCCATTGAGTTTGGAGGAGCTCCAAGAAGCACTAAAATCCTTCAGGAAGGGCAAGTCACCAGGCCTAGATGGCCTTCCTCCTGAATTATTTTTTAGAAATATGGGATGTGGTAGGACTCTCATGCTTGATTCATTTAATTTTGCAATTGAGCATGGTACATTTCAAAGAAAGTAAAAAAACATCTTTGATATCATTGCTTCTTAAAAGGGTAAAGATCCGCATAGATTGCTCTAAGTACAGACCAGTATCACTCATCCCATGTGATCTAAAAAAGTTTATGCTAAAACTCTTGTATCTCACGCATGATCAAAGCTTATGAAAGTGCATCTCACGTGAAGCTTAAATCATAGCTTAATCAAGAGGACCAAATCGGTTTTTGCCATTAAGGGGTGTCACGATCCAATTAATATGCAAAGCTTAATTGTTTCCATGTAGTCGAATTTGATATGTCAATAACCGGTATGATTAAGGAATTTGACCACTTTAGTAGTTTATCTCGTACAGTTGTGGCCAAAAGTTTTGAGAATTACATAAATATTAGTTTTCAAAAAGTTTGCTGCTAAACTGCTTTTAGATCTTTGTTTCAGTTGTTTCTGTGATGTACTGAAATATAATTACAAGCACTTCATACGTTTCAAAGGCTTTATCAACAATTACATGACATTTATGCAAAAGAGTCAGTATTTGCAGTGTTGGGCCCTTCTTTTTTTTAGGACCTCTACAATTCGACTGGGCATGCACTCAATCAACTTCTGGGCCAAGTCCTGACTGATAGCAACCCATTCTTTCATAATAACTTCTTGAGTTTGTCAGAATTAGTGGGTTTTGTGTTTGTCCACCCGCCTCTTGAAGATTTGACCACAAGTTCTCAATGGGATTAAGATCTGGGGGGAGTTTCCAGGCCATGGACCCAAAATTTCAACATTCTGGTCCCTGAGCCACTTAGTTATCACTTTGCCTTATGGCACTGTGCTCCATCGCGGCTGGAAAATGCATTGTTCTTCACCAAACTGTTGTTGGGTTGTTGGAAGAAGTTGCCGCTGGAGGGCAGTTTTGTACCATTCTTTATTCATGGCTGTGTTTTTGGGCAGAATTGTGAGTGAGTCTACCCCTTGGATGAGAAGCAACCCCACACATGAATGGTGTCAGGATGCTTTACTGCTATACGACACAGCACTGATGGTAGCGGCCACCTTTCTTTCTCCGGACAAGCCTTTTCAGGATGCTCCAAACAACGTAGGGGAAAGTGGCTTCATCGGAGAATAAGGACTTTGCCCTCTAGTCCTCAGCAGTCCATTCCACTATACTTTCTGCAAAAGATCAATCTGTCCCTGATGTTTTTTTTGGAGAGAAGTGGCTTCTTTGCTGCCCTTTCTGGACACCTTTCAGGCCATCTTCCAAAAGTCTTGGCCTCACTGTGCGTGAGATCCTGGACGATTGCTGGACTTTCTTGGACGCCCTGAAGCCTTCTTTTCAAGAATTAAACCTCTTTCCTTGAAGTTCTTGATGAACCTATAAATTGTTGATTTAGGTGCAATCTTAGTAGCCACAATATCCTTGCCTGTGAAGCCATTTTTATGCAACGCAATGATGGCTGCACGCGTTTCTTTGCAGGTCACCATGGTTAACCCTCTGAAGTCGATTAACGCGTATACGCGTTTTGGGGTATTTTCTCCTGATAACCCCGAAAAGAACTTAAATTACACTTTCAGTTTTGATCATACAGATAAGAGCAATACATCAATCGAGATCTATAAAGGGTCTACTTTTTGTATACAGACATAATAACAACAAAACTTTGTGCACTTATAAAATAAAGATAACAAACCAGGAGTGCTGTCTGCAGCCTTTGTCTGCGCTGATTTTCAGTTACAAACGCGTCATTAAAATGAACTGTAACTCAGTGAATACTCAACACAGAGACATGAGAGAGATATCTATAGAAAGCCTGACATGTCTACTTTTAAACTAAACAAGTGCTGCCGAAAACAAATATTCTGTGATAAAGTAATCCATATGATAACAACGCGATGTCCGTTTTTCACGTCTCCCTTCATTATCTTCTAATGTGACCACGCCCACGCGCCGAGCGCGCTATTCAAATTATAATGTTTCACTAAAGCGCGCGGCTTGAATACGCTCACACAACAGAAGACAACGCAGCGAGATTGTTCAAGTTTTTTTTTATTTTACTGTTTGCTTCGCGATGAGAGGAATAAGACATGATTCACCCCAAAAAGATGTAATGTGGTTGAGGATTTGAGATTTGGATTTCCTCAGAAAAAAAGAATGAAGCACTTTATTCAGGAGGGATCATAAACATGAGTAAGTCTCTTTTTATTTATTTATATACTTGTACTAGTTTTCACATAACGTGTAAACATTTTACTAGTTAGACTTTTTCCAAACTATAATTCCTGACTAAATGTATAATCAAGTGAAATATCATGAAGTTTCAATAACAATATACACTACTATACCATTCAAAAGCTTGATGTTAATAATATAAATGTACCAATAAATGTAACTGTAACAAATGTAATAAACAATGCTATTCTTTCAATTTATCCCCCCTAAAAAAGCTGAAAAAAATATTCTCAGCTCTTTCAACATTAATAATAATAATATAATATGATAAATAACAATAAATGTTTTTTTTTTGTAGAAAATAAGATTGTTAAAAGGATTTCTGAAGGATTGTGTGACTGGAGTAATGATGCAAAAAAAAATTCAGTTTATGGCTAAAGTCTACGCCTCACATGTAATCAGCAACAAACTTAGGGCTTATCAAATAGTGAGCAGCATGTATGTACATGAGTGTGTTTTTTGAGGAAAAAAAAAATGTTATGCGTGGTTAGTGAAAAACTAAAAATGTTAAATCACTTGAACAAATGGGAGTATAAAACACCATACATAAAATTTGTTCGCTCAGGACATTTTGAGAACTGGAGCTTGTAGCCTAGAATTTTTTTGCTGGTTCTAAATATGTGAAATAGCATCTTGTTGTACTCACTTACAGAAAAAACAATTATTGTTTAAATTTGTAAGACACTTTGTTGTTGAGGGTAAAAGTGCATATGCGAGTAGGCATCAATATGCATCGAATTCACACCGCTTGAGAAGACAGAGAAGGGGGGAAAAGAAAGGCCTGCAATAATGAGCTGCATAATGAGCCTATTCAGGTCAGCTGTGGTCCACTGAGAGGGATGAGTTACCAGAAAGAATGTGATACGCTAAATAAATGTATATACATTCCTCACCCTCTAATGTTGTACGTTTATTTAGTAAGTATTTAACTATCTCCATCAACATCATAATGAATATTCACTTGTGGAGGGCGTTAAACAGTTTATAAGGATAATAAACTCATAAGTTTAGCGGACTTTCAAACTGAATTTTTGGGGCTCTTCATTACTCTCAGTCCACACAACCCTATAGAAAATCCTTTTAACACCCCTCTTATGTTCTTACCAAAAAAACCTTTATTGTTCTTATTATCCATTATTAATATATTATTATTTTATATTATTACATTTGTTTGAACAGATCTGAGAATATATTGTTTCTAGTTTTTTAGGGGGGATAAATTGCAAGAAGCAGCAATTGTTTGTCTAGCATTGTGTTGACAGTTACAGTTATTTGGTTACATTTATATTATTTACATGCAGCTTTCGATATGGTATAGTAGTGTATGATTGTTATTGAACAACACTCATAATATTTCAGCTTGATTCTACATTTACGTCAGGCATAATATTTTTGGAAAAAAGTCTTTGGGCGAAAAAAGTCTAACTAAGTAAAATGTTTACACGTTATGGGTGAACACTAGTCCAGAGTATATAAAGTAAATTTAAAAAGAGACTCTTACTCATGTTTTATGATCTCTGCTGCGAAATAAAGTGCTTCATTCTTTTTGTTTCTGAGTGAAATCCAAATCTCAAATTCCTCAAACCACATCCCATCTTATGGTGGTGGAAGTATGTCTCTATTCCCTCTCATCGCGATAGCAAACATAAAAATAAAAAAAACTTGAAGAAACAGTCCTTCACTCTGGTGTGTTCCTTCTATTTGATGCTAGTTTTGGCGTATTTTCAATACGCCGCCGCATCCCTTTGTCAGTGTGAAACATCTTTGATTCGCAAAACGCACGCGCGGCCTATGGTTCGGGGCGTGCGCGCGTCTGCGCGAGTATCAATTAATGAAGGGAGACGTGAAAAACGATCATCGCGTTGTTTTCATATTGGAGTTACTTTATGCTACAGAATATTTGTTTTTCAGCAGGCACTTTGTTTAGTTTAAAAGTTAGCCCATGTCAGGCTTTCTATAGATATCTCTTCATGTCTCTTCGTTGAGTATTCCTGAGTTACAGTTCATTTTACTGACGCATTTTGTAATCGAAGATCAGCGCAGACAAAGGCCTGCAGACAGCACTCCTTGTTTGTTATCTTTATTTTATAAGTGCACAAAGTTTGTTGTATTAAATGTTATGTATACAATAAAGTAGACCCTTTACATATTCGTTTTGATGTATGGCTCTTATCGGTACGATTCACAACTGAAGTGTAATTTAATTCCTGTTTCGGGGTTATCATGCGCAAATGCCCCCAAAAGCGTATACGGTTTTAATCGACTCCAGGGTTCAGCAAGTCTGCCATTCTAACCCAATCAGCCTGACCATAATGATCTCCAGCCTTGTGCTCGTCAACATTCTCACCTGAGTTAACAAGATGATTATGAAATGATCCAGCAGGTCCTTTAATGACAGCAATGAAATGCAGTGGAAAGGTTTTTTTTGGTGTTAAGTTAATTTTATGGCAAAGAGGACCTATGCAATTCATCTGATCACTCTTCATAACATTCTGGAGTATATGAAAATTGCTATTATAAAAACAAAGCAGCAACTTTTCCAATTTCCAAGATTTATGTAATTCTCAAAACTTTTGGCCACGACTGTACAAGATAAATTGGTACGTTTTTGTATTATAGAACATATAATGCGTGGAGTGTAAGGTGCCGGAGTGGGGCATTACGTTATAAGCATACACTAAATTCCGATAAGTGTTCAGGCCATTTCTTCTTCTTGTTGGGGGGTAGCCAGCACAGTAGGTGGTGTCGAGCAAAACAGGTCATGTAGAGTGTGGTTAAACCGCTCACAGTGGGGATTCCCTCAGGGGTAGCGAGCGAAACAGGTACAACCTGCAAAGTTCGAATGACCGCGCTCTCAAGTTTCTCCCTGGTCGGATTGCAGTCTCTGCGCGCAACCATATTGAGAAACCACACTTTCAGGAGCAAACTTAGTGATGGTTATCGCCTTGTGGTCACAGGTGGAAGGATTGAAAAAAAACTTAAGTAAAGGACGTCCGTCACCACAAGAAAACTTTTGTGACCATCAGAGCAGGTCTCAACGAGGGGTTAAATAAAAAAGTACCATTTCAGTGGTGGGGAACCCAAAAAAGGGGTCAAGGAGCCGGAATCTTGGGCTGTGGGAAATTTAGAAAGAACAAGCGAAGACAAGTCTTAACCAAGTGTCTTCAGCCCTAATGCACCCTGCCCCATAGCCATCTTGGCTTAGCGAAAGCTCAGGTTTTCAATCCTGGTGTCCCATTTGATTGGGGCACACTCTGTGCACTGGCGAACCAAGCAAGTGCGGAAGTAACAGCTGTTGATGCTCCCCTAGGAATGCATCATCTACTACGCGATACATTAATCCTCCCTCTTCCTTGATCTTACCCCACTGTTTCAATGACCACACTTGTCGGGGCAGTCCCCTTCTCTCACGGGTTGAGGGCTTCTTTCAGGCACGCCAAAACTGCTTTAGTAGTTTCAGGAAAGGATCCGCATCTTGAAGACAACAAAGCTCCTCAGTATTACCCAGGTAATGTCAGGTGTTTTAAAGGCCAGGTTGGGTCTAACTTTCCCATCTGTAAGCTCTCCTAGTGATGGTCCAAACACATGTAAGATCTGGGTCTATGGCGGTTCCCCTATAGCAGCTCACTACAAATGGCCACACAGGCCATAGACTCGGTATTTGCCCCACCTCCACCTCATCCAACCTGGCCTATGGAGAAAGCGCAATTTTTTTTTTTTTTTTTTCCAGCCACTGAATTGACAACAAGGGTTGGTAGCAGATCTCGAAATTACTACAGCTAGTTGGGCTGCCCCAACGCTGCTCCACTGCTCACAGTTTGCACATGTTAAGATGACAGAGTGGATTGTTGTCCGTAAAGAACACGGTGAACCCCGCAGACCCCCAGCAGAATAGTCCACCCATTGCTTCTCCATACAGCACACTTTAACGCCAGGAAGTTCCAGTTTCATGCGCTGTAGTTGCGGTCAATTGCGTTCGGCATACCTGCCTTCTACTTCATAGGAAA